>NW_019384335.1:357814-373526 GCF_000671375.1 Centruroides sculpturatus | reverse complement strand
CTTCTCTAATTTTGCATTTCAAAACTAAATAAATTTATCCTCGTACTTTATTATACGAACCATTGACATAGCTTTTTATTTTGAAACCTTAGTTAAAGCCTTAAATTATACTACGTATACACCGTTGTCTATCGAATTTTTATAATTCGGTGCTGAATAACAAACCATTTATAAAATATATATATATATATATATAAATAGAAGATACGAATTTATAGTCGAAAATTTACATATTAATAAGAAAAAAGAAATATAGGCTACTATATATAATGTATAAATCGAGCAAAACAATATATTTTATTTGAGTATTGTAAAACTTATATCTTAAATTAATTTTAACAATATATACTATAATTATATTCCATAATATATAATTGAATTACTGAAATTATTAATAAATATTATACATGTTCCAATTAAATTTTTAAAATGGTTAAATATCTCTATCTTCTTCGATTTTTTTCAAACACCATTTTTATTTTTCTTTCTATTCAGTTAATTCTTAAATACATCACATTTTAAAATATTCATTTAATTTCTTCGTTTTCCACTTAAAATCGAATAAAGTCTTTATAACTGTATTATTTTCTATTTAACTATAAATATTTAAAAACATCAACGACTAATGTTTATTTCAATTTGTTTTTTTATTCGTAAAGATCTTTGGAAATAACAATATTAATTTATTAATACGGTTGAATTTTATTTTTATATACTGAAATAACAGAAATTCATCTTTATTCTAAATTGAATTAATTTGCATTGTAATAAGATTATATTTAATTTATATTCATTTTTATTCTATTTATTCAAAAATATTAATTATTACAACTTATTTTTCATATAAAAAAGAAATTAACTCTCACTACATTCAGACGTTATATCAGCAAACTCAAAATATTTAATTATAATTATAGAACATTAAGTATAAACAAACGATATTGCTTAAAATAATTATATTTATTTCCTTAGAGAATCAATTAAAATTGATTTGATTTTTACTTATATTTAAAAACGTTCTAAATTTGTTTTAATTTAATATTATCAGAGTGTATAAATATTTGAATATTTTAACTAGAATAAATAAATTTATTTATATATAAATATAAGTTATATAACAAAGCAAGGATTGATGAATTTGTTTGTCATTCTTGTTATTGTACTAAAAAAAAGAGCAGTAAATGCATGCCCCTATACATGGACACAGTTTGTTAAAGTCCTATTTGCAGTAGCCTAATATATACGCTATATATATGTGAAAGAAGAAAGCCAAATTTTGACACAACGTGAAGAAACCCTTGCACAATATTACGTTTGAAATAAACTTCTACAGCAACACTTTCCTTACTTTATCAATTGTCAAACCACTCCTAAAAATTAATTTTGATGATGTGTTAAGGGGTCTTATAAATGAGGCTCCTATCTGATCTACGATTTTTGAATTTTTTTTATAATTTAGGGAATAGGTAATTGTTAAAAATCAAGTAGTAAAGCGGTGAAGAAGTCTTGTTGTCAGTGGCGTATCGTGGGTGTCAGCCGCCCGGGGCAGAGGAAAATTTCGCCCCCCTTATTTAGGTATTTCAATTTAAAAGACCAAAATTCAGTTTTGTCACAGAACAAGCAATGAAAAATTCGGTGGTAGTGCAGCGACCTGTTTAAAATAGTTCTATTGGATAGTAGTGGTGTATATGAACGCGAATGAATCGTACAAGCAATGCAAGTATAAATTAGGATGTTTCAAATTTTTACAAGATATTATTATTATTTATTGTGAAATTTTGCCGTCCCCTAAAAAGTGCCGCCCGGAGCGCGCCGCCCTGCCGCCCTCACTACGGTACGTCACTGCTTGTTGTGGCCTTCGTCACAAATATTCATTGAGGAAGAACACAAAAAGATATGGCTTCATGAACTGTTTTTAAGAGTGGTGTAAGTGCTAATAAAAGGGTGTAGCTATAACCGATCTAATTTTAAAAGTAGTGTATCAGTCACAATCTGTCAAAAAGTTTTGACCTTATAATGTGTACATATCCCACATAAAAAGTTAATGAATGTGATTCAAATTATTTTAATAAATATCAGATTATGATCAACTTATTAAATAATGATATTTATTTTCATGTTTTCACTAATATAAAAATATAATTAATATTGCACATTATAGACCTGTACAGTAAACAAAATTTAAATAAAATTTAAATTAAAATGTAAGTAAAATTTAAATTAAGCATGACCTTATTTATGTATATATTTATACATTCAATAATTGTTATAATGATTTTTATCATTTTCTAAAATTTATACACCTATAAAAAGAAACAAAAAAAAAAAAAATACCGGTACTTTATTTTAGGTGATCCAAAAAATTTATTTACTCAGCAAAAGTTCAGTACTTAAATGACGAATAAATTTGAAAGGGATTTTCATAATTGGAAAATTCTGGTCAGAGCAACATTGAATTTAATTGAATTGCAGAAAATGATCGTCACTTTCATCTTTCTAACAATTTGGTAAAGTCCATATTATGAAAATGGATGTCAGTCGACTTTCCTTTTTTCTATTTATAGCATTTATTCCTAAATTGAAACACTGTTTAATGCATTAGCATAAAAATTTGTAAAAATAATTTAAACATATTTTGTGATTAAAAATTTACCAAAATCATTTACAATAAATAAGATTATAGACAAAACACGAGCCTAAAACTCATTCAAAATTGCTCTTAAATTAATTATAAAATGTATTTTCAATTACTTTTAATATAATATTAATCTAATAACAGAATTATTTTTTTTTACGAGAATTCAAATTAAAAATATCTCTTTACTGCATATTGCTTACAATTTTATGAAGCTAAGCAATAACACTATTGAGTAACAGTTTTCTAATTGTTGACTTACAATTAATTATTATTGAGCTGCAATTTGAAAAATTGTAGATCTATAAATTTCCATTGTTGTTCGTCTGCTCGTCTGTCCTTCCTTTATCTCGAAACCAGATATGGAATGCGTATGGGCAAGAGGTCTCGATTAACTAACTACACATGCACTTCCGGTCTAGAGAGGAAGTCACGTGATTTCAATTAAAATTTTTTTTTCTCTGAACGGAATGCCTCTGTTCTTATCAGAAAAAGTATAAAGTACAGGGGCAAGACACTAGTAATTTGAGATCGAAAGCATTAAATAAATTAAAAATACGATTAAAAGTTGTCACGATAATCGATTTTTTCTCGTTAAAAAAGTATTTTAATTTGATGCTGAATGAATATTACTATACAATACTGGAGTGAACAAAAATTTGTTTAAACTATGTTAATTAAAATAAAATTAAAACTCTTGTTAAATTTTGTAATTTTAAATTAAAAATTACTCTGTATAATTAAGTTCAAATATAAAGTAGTTAAAATAAGATTGTTCTTGTTTAAAAGATTCTTAACTCTAGATATAAACTGTATATAAGTCATCTACATCTCATGTGTAATAGAAATATTTTTCATTCCTGTTTACTAAAAAAAAAAATGCTAAATAATTTTCAAAATACAAGAGAATTTTTATTTTTTGTGATTCTAAAATAACAATAATTTTATCAGCGAAATTGTTTATAATATTTGTTTTCGAGAATTATTGGTTGAAAATAAATAGTAATACTTTACCTAAATATACAAATATTTTTTGCAAAAACTGTTTTGTTTTCGACAAGTTTAACCGTTTATATGTAAAAACATTTTCGATTTGAGGGCAATAGTTATACTGTAAATAACAGTAATATTTTTCTGTATACCTGAGAAAATGGGACTTTATGTAGAGTATGGCTTGGAGGTTCTATGCGTTATTTGGTTTCTCTCAAGATCCAAATCCAGCATCTAAGGTATTGTTACAGCTTATTCTTTTCTTGGTTAAACGTAGCAAGATATATTGCTTTAAAAGTTGAGATATATCAAAGGCACAGTCGAAAATTTATATCGTTTGTCTATAGGAAACTTTTTATCTTAGTTTTTTATAAAAATAAAATATAAGTGGGTTTAAGATATTCAAACTTTTATATCATGCTAGATATTTAACTTATAAAAGTTTTCTTACTTGCAAAAAATTTCACAGAATTAAAATTATATTTTAAATACTTTATCTTTGTTTCGTGAGTTAAATAATAAAATAATTTTGACATTTATTTCCTTTTTATTTTATTCTAAAAAAATCTCTTAAAATCTGTGAATTTTTTCAAAAGAAAAAAGTTAAATATTTGCTTTTTTTATGAATTTTTTAAGTTTTTATGAATAATTTATTTTTATGAAATGAATTGTTTCATTATAATATAATTTAATGAGCAAATATCGAAGCGTGAAATCAATTCGTTCCTATTTTTATGTTGCTTATTTCATTAACTTAAGATTTTTATAAAAATTGACTTGTAAAATAGATAACATTGAAATGGTCGAAATGTTATATTAAAAAATCCAATCAGTTCTTAAATAAAAAAAAATTGTTTTTCATAGATTTAATTATTTTAAATTCTCAAATATAAACACTTGTTTATGAAATATACAGAGTGTTAAAAAGTCTCTCTTTATAGTGAGAATTGTAGCTTAAAGTTGAGCCCTTAAGCTCGTTGATTGGACGATACTTGTACGTACATTAGATGGCTTTGTGTCCGTTCTATCATTGTCAATACTTCTACAGTACACCAGGCGGTATTTTGTTCGCTTCACCATTTTCTATATTCGTACATCAGGCGGTATTGTGTCTTCTCCACTATTCCATAACCGCTTGTATGAAGTTTAATACCTTTATCTCATGTGTAATGTCTAGATTCAGTATAATTTACGACATTCATGCGGAGAGATTTTTGAATACCCTGTGTGTTACTCCCCCAAAAGAAAGCTAAGACTCAGAATGAAAAAAACAACGTTTATAAATGAAAACAATCTACTTCAAATTTCGATAATTAACATACTGTACTTAGCTTAGCATTGGCTAGTGTTTAATTTGAAGACATTCGCTTTTGTAATGATGTTTTATCTTTTCCTAAACATCTCATACATTCAAGGATCTGAATCTTACTCAACGCAGAACGCATTTTCATTCCTCGGATATGGTTAAGACATTAGAGTTTATATTTAAATGTTAATTCATTAAACAAGAATATTTTAATTTATTGAATGATTTCAAATTTCCTACTTAGAATATCTTCAACAAAAGTTTAATATTAATTGCTCTAAAGTATTATTAGAAGTTATTAAAATATTGATTTTTCTCATTTATTAATTGTCTTTTACATCTATTTTAATTAGAGTTTCTTAAAAACCTTCAACATTCTAATATAAATATTTCTTAAATATTCATAATACACCCTTTCATTATAAATGGAAAGAAATAATAATTTTTCATTAGTTTTAATTGTGTTATTTAATTCATATATATTTACATAAAATTTAAGAATTTCACTTTATCTTCTTAATATTTATAAATGTATACATTTGTATCTCTCCTAAATAATTATATTATTACTCAGGTTATTTACTACTATATATTTACATTGTAAAATCTTAGTTTAGGTAAAATTTATGCGGAAGTTACAAATTAATTTGAAAATATTATTAAAATAAACAATTTAAATAAAAATGCCTTTTAATTTATGATGTTTGGCCTGCAATTTTGAAATTGCAGACCTATATACTCTTACTGTTGACTGTCTGTTTATCCTTCGTTAATCTCGAAAACGGCGTTATATAGATGAAAATCGAGACCAGATATAAGAACTTCCGGTCTAGACTGAAAGTCACGCGATATTAATTCAAAATTTTATTCAGAATGGAGTTAGATAGATGACTGACATGAGTCGATAGTTATCAGGAGAAGTATGATTTACAGGGGCAAAACATCACTAAAATCGAGACCAGATATGGAAAGCTTAGGAAGTCTAATTAACTATATAAGGACTTGGACCAAAAGTCGCGTGGTTTTTTTAAATTAAATGATGACTAAAAACTGCAGCAGGGCGTCGTGACGATGTCGTAATAAATAATTGCTTGTTTATTTCAAATTGTAGCATTTAAAATATATTTTATACAGTTTATCTATACCTTTAAACAAACAAAAGAATTATTTTAAAGTCTTTTCTTAAAAACTTTTTTTACTATCGAAAAACAGATTATATTTATGATTGTTATAATAATTTATATCTTTTCTTAATCCATTTACACAAAGGAAATAATGCAATCCACTTACAGGAACACAAAATTTTTCCAAAGACATTTCTTGGGATTAGCAGGGGATCAATTTTATGTGAACGAAAGTCTGCAACTAGATTTCCATTCCGAACAGAAGTATCCTCGTTATCATATTCATTGGTTTTTTTAGGGGTGAAAAGAAAAACAGAAAAACTTTTATTTTTTCAATATTACAGTCGATATGTCAAAATTTTGAAATTTATATTGCTTNTTATGAACAGAATAAAAATTTGATACGTCACCTTTAATAATTAATCAATAAACTAAAAATGTTATCAGTATAAATTACTTACTATATATTCTAATATTAATTTTATACCTGTATATGAAATTCTATACGAGATATTTACATAGAAAAAAAACAATATTTAAATGCAATATTATAAAAGATTTATTATCGTTAAATCATCGAAAAGCGTATAAATTGTAACAGTGTGTTCATTATTCACACTATATAGCTTTAGTTCTTAATTACGTACAGTACCATTCTGTTTGAAGGGAGGAAAACACTTGATTATTACACTGTTAACAACTTTAATCACGTGTGTGCGCATTATAAACGATCTCTCTTGTAATGTAACACGAATTTGATGCTTAATAGCATTTAAGAGCCATCAAGTTTCTCATGCTATACTTGTCACAAAGTTCGTTGTTTATCTTGAAACTGCTAAAGTGAAAACAATAAATCTCCTTCAACTTTCAAGCAATATGATAAAGTACTGTACAATGTTTATTAAATATAGAAACTAGAATTTTATCTTATTATCAATATCAGAAACTTGCCGTTCTTTTCTTACATTTATCAAGGAGATCGATTTTTCGTTGACCCCTTTTACATCTAATAAAGCTACGTCGTAACAGCATACAGCCTCCTTATATCAGATAATGCAAGATAATGATTATACAGTGAATAGTAAAAATTTAATGCTTACATAATAAATGGAATCTCACGTTTACATGTATATATATAGCTGTTATCGGTTAGTTTATGGAATTAAACTTTATACGAAGATGTAAATGTAAACAGTTAAATTAAGAAATAAAAATAGTCAAATTTAATAAATTATATCGTGTCGATTATATAAAATAATGTTTTAAAATTGGAAAAAACGTACTTAAATAACGTTATAAAGGTCAATTTTTATTATATATAAAATATCTGATTTTTCATAAAAATTTTGGGAAAAAAATCAATAAAAATTCAAAAATATAAATCAAATAGTATTATAAAATTCTATGGAAAATATAGAGTTATAGTTAGAATAGAAACCAGTCTACTAAGCAACTTTCCATTCTTTATTAGTCTGGTTCTATTTTTATGTTCAATAAAACTTTAAATTGAGAAAGATATATTTTAAAACGTAATATTTCCTACTTACTTATTTGATAAAAATAGCATTGAAAAATTAAATTCATATCGAGATAAAATCTATCAGAGCAACCCTATATTAACTTTTGAATAAATTTTTATTTGTCAAATAATATATTAATATATTTAACTAATTCATTACATATTTAATTATTACAAGTTAAAATAAGCATGAAAATACAAGTATAACGATTAACATTAAATATCGATAATTAGGCTGCAATTTTCAGATTCCACACACACATTCCTGCTGTCTTTCATCCGTCTGTTCTTCGTTAATCTTAAGAACGGTGTTAGATAGATGAAAATCNGAATTACAAAGTATTACAAATTAAATTATATACATGATAAAATTTTATCTTATTTTTCATTATTTTTAAGCGTTTTACAAGCACATACGTAAAAAAATTTGTTTTTTGTTTACTAAATATTCTAAAAAGAAAGCGGTGAAAGATCAGAAGTTGCAACAAAAAGAAAAATTTTAAAACTTTCAGTATATTATTCAATACATTCCTGGCTATTATATAACAAAGGTAAATTATGGCGTTCGATAAAAAAATGACCCTCCAAGATTCTTACATTTTTGGACTATCAAACGTCGAAAAATGAGAAAGTTGAATATTCTGTGTGGATGTTAGGGTGTTTGGTTGGAGGCACGATTTTGTTCACCAAAATTGAAGCTTAATAACTCATGTGCCTCTTTTTAAAAATTTCTGAAATTTTGCTTGAAGATTTGTATATTAGTGCGAAACATTTCTAGAAGTTTTCAGGAAAATCGGACCATTGCTTCGTGAGATATGACCCACCCTCTTAATATCTCCCACACCAATCTGAATACTCGCATAGGTAATGAAGCAATTATTAGGGATAAAAACAATTAAAGAATGTCAAAAAGTCAAGCAACAACGCTGTCAGATTTTTTAAAATTGTAGTTTATGTAACGTTTATCGTTCAATATAACGTTTTATGTACAGTACTCCGTGACGTTGTTCGATTAGCCACGGGTTTATTTCGTTTGTTTTGCAGCCACGTGTTTGTTTTACTATTCTGAGAAAACTCGTTGATAGAGAAAAATAAATTACGTTGATACAAACTGTTTTTATATGTTTAATCGTTGTTAATTGTCCTTATTTTGTGAAATGAATTATTGTGCCTATTAAAAACTGCTGACAATATTTGAAAGAAGCAATAATGTAGCTATTACATCTTTTTGTAATGTTTTATGTAACAAACAAAAAAAAATCGTTATATAAAAATGTGTAGTAAAAAGTTTTGATATATAAAAAAGAAAAAGTAATCAATACAACATAAAATGTTATATTGATCTTGTTCTTCTTTATATATCAAAACTTTTTACTACACATTTTTATATAACGATTATAACAATACAACATTTTATGTTGGATCTATAGTGTGACAGTTACGTCATAAATAAATAAACAAATGTTGGGCTGCAATTTAAAAAAAATGTAGACCTACAAATTTCTCCTGTCTGTCTTTCCTTAATTTCGAGAAAGGAGTTAGATAGATAAGACTTCTATTAACTATAAGTAAACTTCCGAAGCAAACCGGAAATCACGTTATTCAGTTCAAAAATATTCCCCTGAAAGCAGTTAATAAAAGACCAGCACGACTCTGTTGTTAAAGGAAAAGTATGATGTACAGGGGCGAGCCACTAGTATGAGGTGGAGAGCATATATTCTAAATTAAATTAATTAAAAATATGATTAAAATTGCATAAGAATTGCTCGTTTTCTTTCCGTTACTTCCAAACTCATTTTAAGTTATTAAAAATTCTTAAAAATTACTTCAACGTTTGACATTGGTACTGAGCGGAATAATTACAATATAAACTATAATTTCTGTACATTTTACTTACATAAATAATTCCCTTGTATTAATGGCTTTTGAATTAAACATTTTTAATATATTTATTAATAAAAAAATTATTGTATTAACAAAATTTATATATAAAAACACGCAAACATTAATATCATTACTTATAAATAAATATTTTTCTACATAAAAATTACAGAAACAAAATAAAAATATTGTAAACATTATTAAAATATTTTCGATTTAAAACGTATTTAATTTGAAGAATTAAAAACTAAGTAAATAATGTTAGTACAAAATTTGCATTGGATGAGTGTTGATTTTAAGAGAAAATTTGAAGTGATGAAGTAACTGAAATAGATAAATTAAATCATTGCTATAACGCTTCCAGCATAAACTGATGAAATGATAACATTGAATTTAAAAAGTATAAGTTTACAGTTGACAATATAGGAAAATTAAATCAATGAAACTTTAGTAAAATATTTTTTTATTAACTGATATAATTTTAAAGAGTAAATACATTTTAACAACTTTACTTAATTATACATTAGTTCAAATAAAAGTACAGACATTCTGTAACGAAAAAAGTATGATTAAACTTTCATAACATCTCTGAACTTATATAAAAAGTTACAACTCTATTAAAGAAAAAAACTATATATTTTTTATAAAATAAATGATGTTATATGGTTGAAACTTTCAATCTGGAGTATTTTATTTATTTTTTATTTTTATTTTCAGACTTATCAATATTTTCTCTCATTGCCAAAGGGAAAAAACTACCTATTACAAATCTTTTTCTATCAGATTTTCTCTAGAAATTTATTGTACTCTATTAATAATTTCCTACTCAATTATAATAAAATAATCTTGTTATCCAACGCTGTCAACTAAAATAAATACATACATTTCCATTATTTTATTGTTAAAAATACTCTAATTTATTTTATATATAAACTTTAAAATAAAAAAAATTTTACACAACTAAACAAATTAGTTATTTATTAATTTAATATATTTTAAATTTAACAATTTTCCAGAAAAAACTATGCTATATCTCACATCCTGAAGTTCTTATCTTACAACAATTATTTGCAAGATATTTTAAATATTCTTGGATAATTTTTAAAATTTTATTTTTTAAACTAATTAACGAAGAAGTAATTTTAATTAAATTAAATATAATTGAAAAACTTATTACATTTTAAAATAATGAATTAATTTAAATTTATTTTTGTTTTTTACCTTTAAATTAATGTTTTTGTTGACGGTCTTTCTTTTATTTTATTTTTTTTATCTTATTTAAAATTTTAATTTACGAATATCTTAACATTTCTTTCATTAAATAAATATTTACTTTAGTAAATATTATTTACATTAATTTTAATAATTAATTAATGTTTTTCTTTAAATTTTATTATGTGGATTTTTATAAGTTTTAAACTGTAAAAGCTTCGTTTTTGCTTATATAAACGATAAAATCGTATGCATATTATTGTGACTTCCTTCGTCACAATGCCTGACTGCAATTTTGAATCATCTTTTAATTTAAAAAGTTGTTTCACTTACGGTTCAGACAGGAAATTTTTATATAATCGTGTTCTCCAACTATTAATCGAGACCATATCTGGTCTCGATTTTAGTACTGTCGTGCCCCTGTACATCATATTTCTCCTAATAACAATCGTATCCTTCCTGCGATCTATCTAACTCCGTTCTCGAGATTAACGACGGACAGATAGACGGATGGTGAGAATGTATACGTCTGAAATCTGAAAATTTTTGCTGAAAAATTTCTAGATTTAATAAAAGTTCTTCTAAATTTGAAAAATCGATAAGGGAAATCAACAATCAATCTTACAAGTAGGAAAACCTTTAAGAAATATCTTTTTATATAAATACATATATTTGAATGTATCCATTTAAAAATAAATAGAATATTTTGAAATATGCTAATGTTTCATCAAACAGTCTACATTCTTTTCCAACATGTTTTTTAGATATAAAGTGCACCTTTAAAGATACAATACAGCTTCCATATAAAGTTTTGCCTATCAAATATAAAATATTATCATATAAATTTATATCAAATGGATGAAATTCCGTTTCGAGAATCCTATTCTATTTCATGCAATTGTTCCACTACTCTCTTGGGTCATATTTTCAACCATTTGCAGTGACTTCAGAATAGGAAATGCTAACAATTTCTATTTATTGTCACGACTTCTTTACTAACGTTACTTTACTATCGAAATGTCATTTTTACCTCATTTATTTTCCTTTAGTTTTTCAAGTTATGACTCAAAAAATATTATGTATTATCCATTAGCTTTTATAGTATATCAAGGATAAAGGGAGTTTTATGCGTGTATACATACGTAACCTTTTTATTTTTAATGAAGATTATACATGTATGCAGTATGTATTGTTCTATATGAATATTTAAGCAGTAATAAAAATGTTTTTAAATATTCATTTAAATCTGTAATATAGATATAATAGAAAAAAATACATAGTTTATACTGTAGTAATACTAGCTGCGTGTGGGTATTGTTCGGGCTTTTCATGGGTGGGATGGGCCAGGATAGGTTGAGATAGGGTGTTAAAAATAATGGTCTTTGTAAGTAAAATATACAATTATTGACCCGTGTATTTACAAGAATAAACCTGCAAAATACAATAAATTGCTTGGGCTCTAGTTAAGAGGGGATTTCACAGTATATTTTTTTGGATGTTGAAGAATATTCGTGCAAAATTTGGTGAGGATACGTTGAATGATATGATACCCTCTACCTAACAAAGATACAGTTCTTAATATGTTAAGAGGAAGTGTGTAGAGTTTAGAGGTATTTGGGGGTTGAAGACCCTCACAGTGTTTTTCTAGGGTGTCGAAGTATATTATGTCAAATTTGGTACGGATAGGTTAAACGTTATAGAACCTGTCACTTAACATACAAACTTACATATTTCTACTTTTGTATATGTATAAATATATACAATATAGCCTTACAAAATTTTAGAGTTTTAATTTTAGAGTTAACTTTTAATTTAGAGAAAATTCTACAAAGTTTTTGAATTTTGACTTTAAGTACAGTTAATTTAAAATAAAAAATTGCGAATAAACTAAATTACTATCATATGTAGAATAGAATGCTAAAATGAAATCTCCCAGTATAATGTTACAGTTTCATGTTAAAGCTTTAATTTTCTCTATTTTTCATTTTAAGTTATGAGTAAATTAATTTTTATAATGCCAAAATTCATATAAATATTTTAAAATGTTGGCTTTTTATATACAAGAATAATTAAGATTTATGCAGAAAATTTGGTCACTTATTCAAACATCTGAAGTCAGCAAAAGAAAGGATATTAAAATCGATTTTACATTTATAAAAATGTCGTCGATCGAAAGTCTTCCTTATTTAGCTTCAAGAAAGATATAGGAAATTACAGGATTGAAATTCAGGATCAATGTTTATTCTCTTCATCCTACTAATCTTATAATAAAAAAATAGAAAAAATGATTTAAATAACCATTTTTTAAATCAGGAATGCATCGTAGCGTGTTATATTTTCATACCTAGTGTCAACGTATCTTTGATAGATTGATATTTTGAATCAACAGTTTAAAACAGTATACTATAGAAATCTCTTGAGATTTCGATAAAAGAGCTCTTCAGAAAAATAAAAATAAAAAGCTGGCGGTGTTATTGCTGAACTTTTCTGGCATTCTTTATTTGTTTTCATTTGTAATAATTGCTACCATTACTTTTATTAGTCTTTAAATTGATTCGTGAGACATTCATTAAGTAGATGGACCATATCTCCCGAAATTTTGGTCCGATTTTCTTGAAACTTTCTGAAAATGTTTCACTCAAATCCTCAAACCTTTTTCCAAAATTTCAGAGGTTTCTGTCAAAAAGTACACGAGTTATTAACCTTCAAAAAGGGTGAACAAATTCATCCCACTCGCATTCATAAACATCGATACAAACAGAAGAAATACCCCAAATTTTTTCCCATTTCTCGACGTTTGAAAATCCCCTGAGTCTAAAAACGTAAAAATCTGGGGTATTTTCTGATCGATCGCTTTATTTTTCCTCTATTTTTGTAGTAAATATCACTAAGAGGAGCATGAAAACTAATAAAGTCTGATTGTCTTTAAACAAAGTAAAATTGTTAAATCAATTTAACTATTAATGATTTACAATCTAATTACAATTAAATTAATTTATTAAAATTCAATTTTATGAATAAATAGTTTTTTAACATTCAATTATATTAAAATTAGGGGAGATCGGGGCAACTTCGGCATGCGGGGCAAGTTTGTCAAGCGCTTTTTTTAAAGAACAAATTAAAAGGAGACTTTGGTTATAGGTTAGGCAGTTGAGTTTTATTGGTGGCTTGTTGAGTGTAGTGTTTTTATTGTTCTCCAACAAGCGTAGTTGAATTATCAAGCAAATTTTCATTTTCGTTNGAACGCCAATGTTCCAATCTTCTAGTTTAATCTGAGGATGGCCTATGGAATATGTTGAAAATGTTAGTTTCTTTTCAATAATTTATCTCGGCAACATAAGGTGTGTTTTGATAATGTAGAACATTTTAACTGATATATTTCATTCTGTCAAATATAATTACAGAATAAAAATTCTGTAATAAAATATTTTTAATCAGTTGAAACAATGAATGTGATTGGAATATCATCATACTTTCCAACTATCGTCCATCTGTCTATCCGTATGTCATTCGTTTACTCGATAACAAATCTAGATGGATGGAAATCGAAACCAGATGTAGAAAGCGTAGTGGACGGAGATCCTGATTAACTATATAAGAAATTACGATTTGGACCACAGGTCACGTTATTTCCATTTTAAAATTTTTATTTGACTATATACAGCGATAAATTTGGTACAGAATTGATCCTTACGGTAAACTGAGCTAAATAATATATCACTCGATTCTCTAAAGTGAACAATATTCACGTGATCCAACATTTAAAAACTTATAGGCCTATAATTTACATTTTGATTGATAGTGAAATTATATTTTTTTAAGTTAAAATATGATTAAAAATTACAGCCCGGCATTGTGACGGCGTCACAATAACTAAACGATTTTATTTTTTGTAATATTCTCTCAATGTTAATGTCATTCAAACACAATTTATAGTTCATACTTCTAACAATATCTTTTATGGGAAATATTTGCATTTTCCTGGTATAACATCGTTAAATTTCCCTTGTGATCACTTTCGGAACTAAATTCTCTCTACAAAATTGGCTTTTTCGCGTTCTGGGAGGTAAAACTGTCGTTTTTTTAAAAAAGATATCCTGTTTCTTATCACTGCAGACACATATAAACACAGATAATATACAGTAGAACCAATCTATATGATATTGGATTAAAATAAATAATTCAACACAATGAACGTTTTCCTCTCAGAATTTGAATATAGTAATAACATCGTATTCATGATAAATTTCTTGGTTAATTTCGGAATGCAAATAGTAAAATAGTTTCGGAAATATCGTAAGTTGCATGAACCAGAAAATTTCAAGACCGTTTCATAAACTGATCAGCTGATTTTAACTCGCATACACTTTCTGGAATGGATATCGGTGTGTTTGTTTACGAATTCTCTATTTTAAAATGTTATTTAAATACTATTACAAAATAAGATCTTGTTGTATTTAGAAACTACCAAGAGACGAAAACGACGAGATCTACAGACGTACTATAAAATATTTACCTACTATACAGCAAAACGTATCTAATAGAAAATCAAGACTTGAAATTAAGAGATTATGTACTATTAAATACACTACTTGAACTTCATCTTCTGTGAATATAATCTCCATAGTTTTCTAGAATGATCCCTATATAATAAAACCTCATTAACAACGAAGAAGCGTCGTAAACAGTTTCTAATGACTTTTTCCATTATAATATATCTGTTGTAGGGTTTCTCATTTCCCGGTCTTTTGCTTGTCCCGGGATCCCGGGATAAAAGTGAACTCTTTCCCAGGATCCCGGGAAATCCCGGGATAGAATTAATTATTTTGAAGGTATACAAAATATCTTGAAATCAAATAATATAATTATTTTCTATTTTTAAAGTAATTTTAAAGTTTTGTAACCTCCAAAATCATATTAATAATGCTGTGTAAGGTCTATAGGCCTATAATAAAAATTACCTTTAAATAACGTAGAAATTTTCACAAATAGAAAAAAATTAATTAAAGTTTGCTGGAAACTGCATACAACAACAACAAAAAAAA
>NW_019384335.1:327866-351618 GCF_000671375.1 Centruroides sculpturatus | reverse complement strand
TCGTCAATTTCTCTCTTCTTGTAAAGTTGTAATTATTTTAATTATTTTTATTTCCAAACTGATTTTAACCAGTTCTATAGTAAGGTAACATTCCAATAGACAATATGCAAAGCTTTTTTTTCAGTTTACAGCAGTATTTATTACACAAAATTTAAGTAAAGCTTAACATGCCGATCTTGCCCCGATCTCCCCTAAATATATTTTAATGTTTTTATTTCTTGATAAACATTAAGTTTCAAGATAATTTAAACAAATTTTTTTGACATTAATACATTCTAATCTTCTATACTTTTAAAATAATTTATGAAATTATTTCGTCTGCTGATAATTATCCACTAGTTTTTCTTCTTAGTTTAGTTATAGATTTAATGGTTTTTCGATGATTCTACTCTTTTATGTTTAAAATATCACAGAGATTTTCAGATCATGAAGTGATTTAGAACTTCCTACAGTTTAGAAAGTTCGGAAACTTTTATAAATATTCAAACTGTTCCAAAAAGATAGTGAGCCAAAATTTATTAACAAGAATCTTATAATTGATCTCCTGAATGTAGGAGATGCAAATAGAATATAGATAAAACGTATACAACACTATAAATCAAGAGTTTCAACCTCATTTTAGCGACCCCTCAGGGGTCGTTTTATTTATCTGAAGAACGATAAATTACTAGGGGTTTGTGTAAATATTTATATTTATTATATCTTAAATAAAAATATTAATATATAAGTTATTTTAGCAAGATAAAACATAATAAAAATTTTAAATTAAAAAGAAATTTTAAAATATTTCATGTTTAGCTTTCCCGCTATTATAACAGAAGGAAAGTATGGCGATCGTTAAAAAAATGACCCTCCCGAAAGATTTTTACATTTTTGGTCTCGAGACGTTGAAATGTCAAGAGATGCAAAAAATTTAGGATTTTTTTCTGTATTGTGAATTTCAATCGTGTCCTTTACACACAAGTGGGATGCACGATTTTATTAACCCACTTTGAAGCTTAATAACTCTTTTGCCTTTTGTGGAAAATTTTTAAAATTTTGCAATGAGGTTTTTATATTACGGATATTTATGCTATTAAATTTTGGTGGTTAAAGGTCAAGGGTGTGAGGAGATAGAGGGGGGTCGTTTGTCGTATCTGGAATAGGGTCGGACTGAATGACGATTTTACTGGTTATTAGCCTTTACATTTTTAAAATAAAACTCACCTCTAACCTCAAAATTAATCTTTTTGCTATGTAATAATTAATAATATAGAAAGTTTTTAACTACAATCTCGTAGCATATGGCGCCACACAATTTTAATTCTTTCCGGGAAAGCTACGCAACTCGTTGCTTGATTTTTTAAATAAACATTTTAATTTTTATATCAACATAGAAAGGAATACTTGAATTAAATAAAATTTTAATAATAGGTCGAGAAGTAAAGAAGGATATAAATAACTGTATTGTAGACATCAGAAATACTTAATATACTTGATTAAGATTACATATAAATTAACAAATAAACAATTTACATGTGTATTTCTTTTTCTTATATTTATAGCTTTTGTTTTGCTACTTCATAAATATTTAAACAATTCAATGCATTTGAGGATAATATAAAAAGAAACTAAATAAAAATATAAAAAATTTCTACATTAAATTATCGGTTAGGTACTTTATAAGATTTAAGAAGTGATATTAATGTGAAAAGAGATTTACTATACTTGGCAAGTTTTTGTTTGCCATTTTTACAATTGACTTGTAACTGCTTTTGTTTGACCACCTGCTCCTAAAATCTGAATTCAAAAAATAAACAGGAAGTTTGTAGACTGAATTATTCCGCACCTCCAGCTATTATAAATACGAACACATTATTTAATAAAAAAAAGGGAAACACTTTATTTCTAAAGACATTTTATTATTTTAATGTATTCCTTTTTTTATGTTAGCGTTTAAATTCATAATATAAGAAATGTTATTTGGAAATAAAAAATATTTCTAATATCAAGACATCTTTTATTATAAAATTTCTAAAAGAACGTTTTATTTTAATTTGTATTTATATCATATATTTTTATATAATAAGCTTGATTATTTTCACATATTACGTGTTTTTAATATAAAGTTAGAATTTCTCTTATCGCTTCTTCTCTTTGTTTTCTCTCCTTTCTTTCTTTTCCTTCTTGCTCCCCCCCTTTTTTTTTCTTGTCTTTCCTTTCATTTCCTTCTTACTCCCATCTTCTCTCTTCTCTCTTGCCTTTCATCTTCTTCTCGCTCTCCTCTTCTCTCTTATCTCTTTTCTTTCATTTCCTTCTCGGTCTTTTTGTTTTTTTCTTTTCTCTTTCCTTTTATTTCTCTTGCCTCTCTTCCCTTCTCTCTCTCTCTCTCTCTCTCTCTCTCACACACACACACAACATATAAATAAGCTCTTGCTTCGTTTTTAATTAAGAATTTTCTTAGAAATGACAGAAATTCTTTAATTTTTTATTTCTCATATACAATAAAGGATTATACTAATATTTTAATACATTTAATATATTTTATCCTTATTTATACTAAATTAATTTCAATTTAAGTTTTATAATTCGAAATATTTGAATATATCTAATGAAAAACAAGGTTTTTTTTCAAAATGATAAGGTATGATAAATTGTATTGGATTTAAAATGTATTATATACAGAATAATTGTACAGGTAAATTTTTAATTTTTTATATATGTGTTGTGGTTAAAGCCGTAAATCATATTCAACTCAATAGATGAGGGTATTGGGGAGCTGGTTTATGTGATAAAATCATTCAAAATGCTAAAGAGGAGAAAATATATAAAATAATAAGTAATGTCCCTTAAATGTATTTTAAAGTTGTTTATGCAACCGTTCATTAAGTAGGAAAGGTAAAAAATCGGTTTTGCCTCAGGTACAAGTTACTATCGAGCCGACACTGTAAGTAACAAACTATTAATTTTCAACTTTATCCACATAAATCATGCTTTGTCCAAAGTCACAACTAGAAAATGCTGCATTGTCCAAACACAGATAGATGAAGCAAGAACAAAATTAAATTAGAACTTTATGCGTACAACGTGGAGTCTACCTACCATTGTTTGGATAGAACTAAATATATTTTTTGCATTTTCTATTTTATCCACTGCGCGGATAGCAAGAACAGAGAAATTTTACCACGTCTGGCAATTCATATTCAGATTTAAAGCCAATTTTCGATTTGGCAGCGATTTTTTTGTCTGAGTTTTATTCGTGTTTACGTTAAACTTTTTTAAAAAGCTTTAGCATTACATTATATTAATAAATACAATTGAAGGCAAAGACAAAAATAGGTGTGTAAAAAATTCTTTCGGACACACACATGATTACGTAAAAGCATACTGCGGCATTCCCTTTTATTTAAATCTAATTACCGCAAAAAAATGCAAAAAATGTTAAAAGCTTTATCAGAAAATCTTTCAAGTACTTTTATTATGCTGAACCACTTAAGATCTTATTGTTACTTCAAAGCTAAATCCACAAATTTTAGCATTAAAGGTACAGTTTTTAAAGTTAATTATGAAGATATTTTGATAGAATGTGTAGCAAAATTTATTTTCGTTTCCTCATTTTTATGGCGTAGAGAAATAATAAATTCTAGTTCATTTAAAAAACAAAATTACTTATTTATACATCCAAGTTGCATTAGAAAGATCGAAGATTATCTGGATAAATTAAAGCCCTAAATTTACTCCTGACTTTATTCAAAATGAGGTGGCTAAAGCCCGAATTTTAACTTTTGTTCTTGTTTCATCCATCCGTTTTTGATAATGTCAGCTTTATCAGATTGTGAGTCGGATAAAACTTTTCAGATGAAGTTGAAAATTAGTCGATTTTAACTTGCTTTAGTCAAAAGACTTGGATAATCTGGTTAATCCTAGCTTTATCCGATTCAAGGGCTGTAACCCCGTAACATATACATGTATAGTTTATTGATTTTATGAAAGATAATTCAAGTGAGATATTTACGTTTCTTCTCAGCCCAAAATAAATTTAACAATTAAAAATTCATTTTGGACAATTTTTAATGAATTAAATGACTTTAAAATCCTTGAAATTTTATCTTTTCTAAGTTCATTTTTACTTTCTTCTTTAAAAGTTAATCATCAACGTCGATCTTTAATTAAATTGTTAAATATATCTCTTTATGTTGATAAATCGATATTTATGTATATAAAACACTGTTAACTAAAATCGTCGCAAATGTTTTCCGTCACGGGGAATAAAAATGGTGCAATAGGGATCGATGAATAGAACGAATGTATGGAAATAAGAAGTTGAAGCCTGTGGGCAATCGAAAGAAGCCAGCGGGGGTGAAGCCCCTTATTTAAATATANAAAATTTATTTTCGTTTCCTCATTTTTATGGCGTAGAGAAATAATAAATTCTAGTTCATTTAAAAAACAAAATTACTTATTTATACATCCAAGTTGCATTAGAAAGATCGAAGATTATCTGGATAAATTAAAGCCCTAAATTTACTCCTGACTTTATTCAAAATGAGGTGGCTAAAGCCCGAATTTTAACTTTTGTTCTTGTTTCATCCATCCGTTTTTGATAATGTCAGCTTTATCAGATTGTGAGTCGGATAAAACTTTTCAGATGAAGTTGAAAATTAGTCGATTTTAACTTGCTTTAGTCAAAAGACTTGGATAATCTGGTTAATCCTAGCTTTATCCGATTCAAGGGCTGTAACCCCGTAACATATACATGTATAGTTTATTGATTTTATGAAAGATAATTCAAGTGAGATATTTACGTTTCTTCTCAGCCCAAAATAAATTTAACAATTAAAAATTCATTTTGGACAATTTTTAATGAATTAAATGACTTTAAAATCCTTGAAATTTTATCTTTTCTAAGTTCATTTTTACTTTCTTCTTTAAAAGTTAATCATCAACGTCGATCTTTAATTAAATTGTTAAATATATCTCTTTATGTTGATAAATCGATATTTATGTATATAAAACACTGTTAACTAAAATCGTCGCAAATGTTTTCCGTCACGGGGAATAAAAATGGTGCAATAGGGATCGATGAATAGAACGAATGTATGGAAATAAGAAGTTGAAGCCTGTGGGCAATCGAAAGAAGCCAGCGGGGGTGAAGCCCCTTATTTAAATATAAATTATTTATTTAAATATTGAGATTTAGGAAAATATGATTAAAAATTTTTAATTTATAAATTTATCATCTACACATTTAATTGATTAGGAAAATAAAAGAATTCTCTTAAATACAGAGATTTCAGTGATAATCTTTCCCCTTCCCCCTTTTAATCTCGAATACATCACTGAAATCACTATTAATTATTTTTTAATGAAATTTTTTTTTACAGTTTTAAATAAATTGCAGAATTAATTGTCTTGAAAAGCAGAGAACTTTTATTTAAATAATCGAGTTCTACTTAATTTAAAATTTCAAAATATCGCTGAATTAATTTAACAAAAGTTTGTAAATTTTCACAAACAAGGAAGCGAGTTATAACATTTTAATTTACTTATTATTATTATTACGTGTTAATTTAATTTCATATAGAAATAAACATATTTTAAGAAATAAAATAGGCTATAATTTGTCTTTAACTAGAGGAAAATTGGTACACTACATGAATTGTAAACTACTTTAATCAATGAGGTAAACTTTCAAGTAAACATTTTCAGGATTCTGCCAGAGAATTTATTATTTATCCACAGATAATATTTCAATAAATTTATATGTTACATACGAATTTCATTAACTACATTCTTCTCTACCCTCAAGCTGAATACGCTTAAATACTTTTAAAGAATACACTTGAAGGCATTATACTTTTACATGTAATTAAAGTATTTTCAAATTAAAAAATAACATTAATACAAAAGTAATGAGTGAAATTTTTACTTTCCTTGTTCAATTATCTTTCTCTTTGCCTTCAATTAATATATATATATATATTATGTGTGTATATATATATGTCGCAGGGATATGATAAAAGTGGGGATTTGGTCAAATCCCTAAGGGAGATGATCAATTCACTGAAGATATTAAAATAAAGGTTCGATATTAATATTTCTCTAATTAAATGAAGTGATTTGATCAAATCTCTAAACTGGTTTCGTGAAATGACAAAAACGAATCAACAAAGAAATACTTATATAAAAAGATAGAGATAACGCCAAGTTTATTTATTTTTATTGAAACACGTTATAGATGATTTGTGGCACCTGGAGTTATAGAGGACGTTATTTTTTTTTACAGGCACATCTATTTGTTTTGAATTGTACCTTGGATTTTTCACAGGAATATTTCTTAAACGCTTGACCTCCGAATAAAGATAATTTTCCAGCAATTTCTCGCAAACTTACCTTTATCAGTGGGACGGTTTCGGTGAATGTGGTTGTAGCTATTTGAAGAGCGTTTCTAGGAAGCTAATCTTTTATAATGCCAGCTGAAGTACCAATTTGGTATAAACCATTTTTTTATCTAATACTATCCCCGTAATATTATTTCCATCTAATGGACCTCTATCTACCTTAGGTACATCAACCAAAACTGTGGAATTCACTAACACGTCCTTAAATTTCTTCAATGAAAATCTTCCATTTTTTTAGCTGATATTTTAAGGTATATTGTGGCATGTTCCCTTTGATCTATAATTTTCTTTTCTTTTTGACACAATTAGCATAAAATTTTCGATCCATATCCTTCTTCTTCTACGCTGTTTCCACATATCGCGTGTACTGGATTTTTACAAATGTCGGATGAATGGGCTCCAGTAAATTCTGTTCCACAAACAACACAATGTAGTTTTACTTCGCTGTGAACTCCTTCTGTTTTTAATTCTATTAACAGTACATATATTTTAACTGATATGTAAACTGGTTCGAGCTGTGTTATTGATTCAGTTGCTAGTAGATTCTCTAAATTTGAAGTTGAAGCATTGTAGTTAATTAATTCAGCTTCTGGATTAACTTCTGAAGTTGAAGCGTCATCGTCGTTCATTAATTGAGTTGCTGGTAAATTTTTTGATGTCAAAATGTTATCATTATATTGCTGTTTAAAAAGCTGATCCAAGTCCTCTTCAGTAACAAGCTTCTCAATCAACTCCGTTGAAATATGAGTAGATTGGAGTCCTGTTTTTGGTTCTGTTCCAAATACGGCTTTGTAAGATGATCGTTGAATGGTACGATGAAAGGAGGAATTCTTCTGAAACTGAACAAAGTAACAACTTGTAGCTCAATTATTTGTATCATTGTCAATATGCCAAGCACGTAACATAACTTCGACATCTTGATTCGATCGCTCAACAGATCCTTGGCTTGCTGGATGTCTAGGCCTATCATTTACAATTTTACACGTTGGCCACAGGGATGTCAATTCTTGTATGACAGCAGCCGTAAACTCACGGCCGTTGTCACTTTGCAATATATGAGGACAACCTACTTCCAGAAAGATTTTTAATAGCTCCATTGCTACTTCAGCTGCTCTTTTCGAAGTCAACGGCCGCAGAAAGCTGAATTTCGTCGCGTGATCCTGGTAATGTAATGGCCATTTGTACTTTCTGTCTGGGGTTGACTGCAAGTCAATTAAATCCACTTGGCCACGATGGTTGAAGTCGCAGGACACAATTCGGCGAACGACGATTCCTTTTCTTGGAAATTTTTTTAAGACTTACATACAATGCACAGTTTCAAAAACTCCAGAACAAACGAAGTGGGTATAAAGTATCGCGATTTCAAACCATACAGCATTTTATCTCTGCCTCCGTGGACAGTTGACTGATGAGTTTTCCGAAGTATGTGATAAAATTCTTCTTCAGGCACTATTTTCACAACTGGATCGGAGTCAGATTTTCAACTTCAAAATCAAAGATTTTTTTAGTACGTACTTCCATTAAATCGTATTTTTTCCGTAGTAATACTGTTCATTTGTCCGTTGAAACTTAAGTAATGGTGCTAATTTAAATTGTTCAATGGCTGTGATAGCTTCTATTCTTTCGCGAGTTTATAACGGTCTTTCTTTGTGAGGGTCAGGATTTAAGAGGGCCGAGATTCGAATAGTTATATTCATTTTGTTCATTCATTTACCGTTTTGTTTCAAAATCAAACCGATTTTTTTTAAAGTTAGGGTTAACACAATAAGGGAAAACAACCGACAAATGTTCTCATAAAAATCGCTCATAAAAACTCTACGGAGTTCCCACGACAATACTTCCCTGTAGAAGATGAGTTAACCGTTGTGTCATAAGTTTGTCACTTCGCCCACTATTGGTCAACGAAGATCATCACCTGTGACGTACATGGGGAAATCTCGAAAAGAGAGCCCCCATATAAAAGACAAGTGCGATGACGACACAGGGGGGAGTTATTGTTCTGTACTCTGTGTGTGTGTGTGTGTGGATTACCTGCCTCTCGTCGCCACCATCCTCGATAGAACTATTCTACGATTTGCGGACTTACGTCGACTCACGAACTATTTTAACGAGCCCGGGATTCGGACTCCAAGATCGTCCTGAAACCACTATCCTGTATAACTAGAGGTATTTATCCTACACGCGATGATGTGTAAGCTCTCTCTCGAATATTCCAACCTCGCGGGTAGGGTCGTGACTACGTTATACTTTGCCGTTCCTTTATGAACTATACGGATTGAAAATCCCGAGAGGGATTTGCATTCCAATTATTAACCATGTATAAATGTACGGAATAAACGGGTATTTTGTTAACGAACGATTGGAGTGCATTTCTTCCACCATTATCACCTCTGTACTGAACCCGAAGTCCTCGACGAGATCGCTCGTGATAATTCCCCCCATCTATCCGCGTATCTATCCGCGATAAATTGATAGATTTGTGTCAGATCCTGACAGGTGAAAGAATCTAACGATCCTTTCTCCTAACCCTTTTTTCCCCCATCCTTTAGACAAGCGAGACCGGACCTCAAGGTCTTGAGTCGAGTAAGAGGTAGGAGAGTGAAGAACTCGTAAACATTCTACCCCCGATTAGTCTCACATCTTTATCATGCCGCTCGCTCAGACACGTCATGCTAGTTTAATTGAACTGTTCTTCACACACAAATTCGGTTTCAGTGTGATTTTTGTCCTGTATTCAAAGCCATTATTTTTATAATCGTATAAATTACAAGGAGAATAAAATATAAGTGCGCGCGACTATTGTGACGTAATGATTTGTACAACTGCGTGCGCCAGAGGTCGCCGGCAACTAGCCTGTTGAAGGGACAAGGAAGCGAGTAACTAGCACTAGCAGTGCTATGCAAGTCCTGGCTTGTTTATCTTTTCACTAAAATAGTACAAGGATTTGATCAATTCACTTATTTTTCTAGGGAAATGACTCTATAGCATTGTCATTTTAAAATCTTCAGTGAATTGTCCCCTAGGGATTTGACCAAATCCCCACTTTTATCATATCCCTGTGACATATATATATATAATAAGAAATTACTTTATGGTTGTCATATCCAAGAAAGTTTTAGTGGATGATTTTGTATACAAAATTTTAATTAAAATATAAAAAAAACTTTGGCCTCTATTAATAAAAAAAATACTAAATATAAAACAATATTTAACAATTGTCTTGTTATTTATAATGTATTTATTTATTTTTTGTAATTTAAGTAATATTAATTAAAAAAAAGTAAAAATATCATTATATTATTTGAATTAATTTAAATTAAATTAACCGTAACGTGCTAAATTCAATTTTGGAAATTACAGTTACTACCAAAAATGAGGTGTATATTGTACTGTATTTTATTGAATTTTACTGTATGTAAGCCTTTCTTCCTGTACAGTATACTAGTAAAGTTACTATTGTAACATATACTACACTGTACAATAAATAAACAATTGGTTAACTGTACAGTACTGCGCTTTTAGGATTGTGTATTAATTGTGGATTGTATATTAATTTTTCTATACTGGAGGGGGAATTGTATTATCTGTATAGCTTATAGTTTCTAATGTAATTTAAGTAATTCAATTATATTCAGTAGCTCTTGAATCTACACTTAAATCAG
Source organism: Centruroides sculpturatus (assembly GCF_000671375.1). Lineage (NCBI taxonomy): Eukaryota > Metazoa > Arthropoda > Arachnida > Scorpiones > Buthidae > Centruroides > Centruroides sculpturatus. The sequence continues at coordinate 341,576 of NW_019384335.1, read as the reverse complement.
CTTAGATTCAAATTATATGTAACCTTCGAGGAAAGAAATTCTATACAGATTCTATATATTCATATAGTGTTATAAAAAATTTATGATCTTATACACTCGTATATAGTTTTCACCTCCTGATAAAAATAAAGTTTCAAGGTATGTAATTTCATTAATTAATTAAAATATCTATAACCATAAGGTAGATAATAGGAAGGGCTTATCCTTATCACATCAATGACAAAGGGCACAAACGCTCAAAAATCAAAGTAAAAAATTTAATAAAACAGATAGGGTTGTACAATAAGATGATTACATAAGTATAAAAACCATAAAATNTAGCAGTGCTATGCAAGTCCTGGCTTGTTTATCTTTTCACTAAAATAGTACAAGGATTTGATCAATTCACTTATTTTTCTAGGGAAATGACTCTATAGCATTGTCATTTTAAAATCTTCAGTGAATTGTCCCCTAGGGATTTGACCAAATCCCCACTTTTATCATATCCCTGTGACATATATATATATAATAAGAAATTACTTTATGGTTGTCATATCCAAGAAAGTTTTAGTGGATGATTTTGTATACAAAATTTTAATTAAAATATAAAAAAAACTTTGGCCTCTATTAATAAAAAAAATACTAAATATAAAACAATATTTAACAATTGTCTTGTTATTTATAATGTATTTATTTATTTTTTGTAATTTAAGTAATATTAATTAAAAAAAAGTAAAAATATCATTATATTATTTGAATTAATTTAAATTAAATTAACCGTAACGTGCTAAATTCAATTTTGGAAATTACAGTTACTACCAAAAATGAGGTGTATATTGTACTGTATTTTATTGAATTTTACTGTATGTAAGCCTTTCTTCCTGTACAGTATACTAGTAAAGTTACTATTGTAACATATACTACACTGTACAATAAATAAACAATTGGTTAACTGTACAGTACTGCGCTTTTAGGATTGTGTATTAATTGTGGATTGTATATTAATTTTTCTATACTGGAGGGGGAATTGTATTATCTGTATAGCTTATAGTTTCTAATGTAATTTAAGTAATTCAATTATATTCAGTAGCTCTTGAATCTACACTTAAATCAGCTTAGATTCAAATTATATGTAACCTTCGAGGAAAGAAATTCTATACAGATTCTATATATTCATATAGTGTTATAAAAAATTTATGATCTTATACACTCGTATATAGTTTTCACCTCCTGATAAAAATAAAGTTTCAAGGTATGTAATTTCATTAATTAATTAAAATATCTATAACCATAAGGTAGATAATAGGAAGGGCTTATCCTTATCACATCAATGACAAAGGGCACAAACGCTCAAAAATCAAAGTAAAAAATTTAATAAAACAGATAGGGTTGTACAATAAGATGATTACATAAGTATAAAAACCATAAAATAATGTAATAAAATAAAATATGTAATTTCAATCAATGTGTTATAATATACAAAATAAATTATCTTCTATGGTTAATAGTAATTTTACTGATATTGAGTAATTGATTAATTATAACTCGATTATTATTCGAAAAGAAATTAATCTTCTCTTATACGTAATTATACAGAACAAATATAGACATTAGCGTTTAATCTAGTTATTAAATACACTATTTAATATTGATTTGTATTTAATTTGTGATGTGTTTAATTTCTTCTCTTGAAGAACAATTTAATTTAATTAATTCTGGTTAAACACATAAGTATTGTTAATAAAATTCATTTGCATATTATTATACTTAATAATATATTAATCAAAACCAAAAATATTATTTAATTAAAATAAACATTACAATTATATTGGCCGTTTCATACTAGACGTAGTATCGTACAGATGTACACATTTCTTTCCCAGGAGTAGTAGTTTAAAAAGTGTTAAATAAATTTTAATAAATAAAATAAATACTAAACATGCAAATATTTATTATGACATCATCACAATGCCGAGCTGCAATTTTTAATCATCATTTAATTTTAAATATATGCTCTCGATCTCAAATGAGTAGAGTCTTGCCCCTGTACATAATACTTTTCCTGATAATTAAAACGTCATGTCGGTCTTCTATGTAACTCCTGTTCTCGAGATTATTGAAGGACAGACAGAGACAACAGACGAACAACAGTGGGAATTTATGTCTACAACTTTTCAAATTGCAGCCCAATATAAATTTGAATCAACAAACATAAGAATATTTGATAATTCCTACGCACGATATTTAAAAATTAATCAATACATGTTATATTCACCTGTGATAGCTGGTCATAAAATCACAGAAGCATTTCATATTGTTGATGGAAGAGTCGGCACTTTGCCATCAGAAATTTTATTGGCACTACATTTACCGTTCCATTAAGGAATATTTGTAAGCTTTTGCAGATTATAGAAAGATTAGAAAATGCAATGTCAGTCTGTAGGCTAACATCACATTTCTGCAAAGAATTTCAAGTTATTTCAGTAAGATTAGGATCACTTGAACGAATTTAGTACTTTAGTAGTGATGTCGATTTAAAGATATTCTAAATGCCTTAAAGATATCCTCTTAGGTATTCAATAAAATTAATTAAGTTTCGTGAAGTTTATCGTTCTATACAGTAAAGCAAAAATTTTGAATAAAATCACCTCAGTCCAGACAGGAAGTTAGTAAGATAAATATAAATCGAGACCAGATACGGAGAGCACACGGAGCCTCAGCCTTTAAGTTTTCCATATCTGGTCTTGATTTCCATTTATTTTACTCCGTTCTCGAGATTGACGATGGACTGATATACAGACAGACAGTGAGAATGTATAGGTTTGCAATGTAAAAATAGCAGCCCAATTAATATTAGTAATATTTGAAAAGGTATTTATATATTTATGAATGTATAAAAATGCTAAAAGAAGGAGAAAAATTATTTTCTTATAAAATTATTTTAATAATCACTTTTAATTTAAAAAATAAATTTTTATTTCATTCATTGCATTAAAATTTTTATTACTGAACCCGAAGTCCTCGACGAGACGAGCGAGACCGGACCTCAAGGTCTTGAGTCGAGTAAGAGGTAGGAGAGTGAAGAACTCGTAAACATTCTACCCCCGATTAGTCTCACATCTTTATCATGCCGCTCGCTCAGACACGTCATGCTAGTTTAATTGAACTGTTCTTCACACACAAATTCGGTNTACCCTTTCACGAGATACTGTATTTACAAGTAATATTAAACATTAAATTATATATTGTTATTTTATAAATTAATTCGATATGTTTTATTTTAAACCACAAAATTTCGTATATCAAAGGTTTTAAACGTCGGAACTTGGGATTAGAAATGTCAGCATCTTCCATCTAGTGATGAGAAACGAAAGTATAATGACAATTTGTGGAATTGTTAAAGAAAAAATAATATAAATTAATATTCTAAATAAAAATATTCCATAAATTCATTAGAAATTAATTCATGAACATTTTGTCAACTTCATTTATAATACTTAATTAATTTAATAATATTTAAAACCATTAAATAAAAAAATCACTTTAAAAATAAAATTTTCTAAATTATTAAATAAAAGAAAACACATTATTCAAAAATAATATTTAAAAAACTGTATTAAAAGTTGAAAAAATTAATTTGTTTTTGAAATGATGATAATAAATTAATGAGACAAATTAATAATAAATACGCAGTAAAACCAAATATATAAACTTAAATAATATAATGCATAATTTGCATATGCGTTTAATAATATTTATTATTAGGTATAAATTCATTTCCAACTTTTAAAAATTAAAAAGTATATTTTTATTACGATCTGAAACGTCTTTTCATAGATTTGAATGAATTTATGTAAAGCTATTTATGAGTTAATGAGGATATATTTATATTGAAGTGTTTCCATTATACAACTTCTTAAACACAATTGTTTTTTACAGAAAATGTATAGCACAATAACAAATTTTTGATCTACAGATTAATGACACCATAATCAATAATATAATATAATACATTAGTAAGCTGCTAGGAATGCGCAGAAATACATAATTCATAAAAAAAAACTTTTCGAGTTGAAGTTGAGGTAATTCTGAAATACTTTTTTGTCTATAGATTTTTCCATATATCGTTTGGAAAGCCGCAACATTCTTTTCTCTCATAACGGTCGGTCGACTATTGTGCATCAGCCACATTACCTGTCTTCCAACTTCACGATAAGGTTCATTATTTCTTGTCTGCTTGGCGAATACTTTAACTTAAATTCCTTCTTGTAACTTTTCTCAACTGATATGATACTTCCTCTTGACAAATAAAACTTATGGATGTTAGAAAAGTATTGTTGAATGATACAGCTACTATTTTTTCCTGCAATTTTTATCCCGGGATTTATATAACTGGATGTATAGAGCCAGAGATTTTTTATAAATTATATAATAGATATTTTCAGTTTTTATTCATATTTTTAATTTCTTTGTTTTAAAATATATGCTCTCGATTTCAAATTCGTAACGGCTTGCCCCTGTACATCATACTTTTCCTAATACAACGGAGTCATGCTGGTCATCTTTGTAACTCCTATTCTCAAGATTAAGGAAGGGCAGACAGACGAATACACGGATGATTAACGGTGAGAATTTACAGGTTTGCATGCAATTTTTCGAATTGCAACCAAATCAATATAAAAAGTTATGATTTGATATTAATTTACAGTACTTTTCTTTATTTATTTTAGCTATATTACGAAAAGTCTAATTGAGACTAAAGATTTTCACCCCAGAGTAACAATATAAAAAATATAAGCTAAAAAATATAAAATTTTTTAAATAAAATATTGTTTTAAAAATTTTGGTTTTCTTGATTTCTTAATTAATTAATTTTCATATACAATAGAAATGCCAATAGGCACTTAATGAATGCCTCATAAAAAGAAGATCCGATAAAATACAAAGAAACAGTAAAGAATAGGCATAAAATACGTAAATTAATGGAATTTTACGCAAATTATAATAAAAAAATTGTTGGGAAAACATAATAAAATATGATAAAGAGCGAATATTATATTTTAAAAAATTAAGTTTGATAATCTCTTATAATAAAATGTCATGCAAATCAATCACGGATACATTTATGAAGCAAAGATAAATATATTTGTTTTAACTATATTTAAAAATTTTAGTATATATTTTTATATGGCTTTATCAATAAATCATTATAAAATTACCTTTACTTGATAAGAAACCTTTTCTTATGACTCTATTCATTTATTCTTTGATCGAAGATGATTTATATATCAGACAATGAATATCCGGAATATCATAAATAATGATATAAATACCGTAGAAATTCCAATTGATATAAAAACAAGAATACCCCATACAATAACATTAAATCAAATATCGCGAAAATATATTAATTTAGAAATAATAAAATGAATTTTTAAATTACATTTACCCTTGATTCTTTTTTATACACATTTCATTCTATCAAAATATTAAAATAAAAATTAATAATATTAATATATTCAAATTAAATTTTGCAAATTTCTAGTATGTAAATTATTATTCGAATATTCTACAATAAAGAAAATTTTAATTTTGAATTATTTTATTTGTTGCAAAATTACATCACAGCAAATTTAAAATTACATAATGGAATTATTCTGAAGAGTTATGTAAGTGTATTGTAAAAGAAAAATTATTGAAAGAAACAGTAAAAATGAGGTGTTTTTTCTTTAGCTGATAAAAAATCGAGTAACCGCTCTTTTTATTGTTTGCTTCAAAATTTATTACATAAAATGTAATCGTCAATTCAATAAGACATGCAGCATTTATCAGTAAGATATGGACCTGTTGTATATATTTTTTTAAAATTAATCTCGCAAAAAACTAAAAATTTATTAGGTATATTTATAGTGCATGCTGTGAACTTTTATGTGTGAGAAAATACTGTTAAATACCCAAACATGTTACCCTATACCCGCGAGTCTAAAAGGATAAAAGTTTATTTTCTGTCCAGAAGCTTGGCAATTGGCTGAGTTGTAAATACTCTATATAACTGTTTGTACTTGTAAACTTTGTTATTCGGATCGATATACTCTGTCAAATAACCATACTGGCATATCGGTACCCGCGATTTTGTTGAACATATGTTTATTTTCTGCCCAGAAGCTTGGAAAATGTCTGTATTGTATATAGTTGTACATAGTTGTTTTTCGTATTCACTGGCGGTAGTGCTGGTGAGTTTTATGTCGCTTGGAAGTTTTTCAAGTTTTGTGTTCTCTATTGTATAACTTTCTTATTGGTGTTCAACATTTGTATACACTGTTTGTTTCTTGTTTATCCATACCCACAAGTGATAGTGGGCTTTGTACACAAATTTTGTATCAATATTTATGTTACTACTCTGTACTCACTCTTTTGTTACATTTTGTTGGTTTTGATAAATAAAACGATTCAGACGCCCATAAGCCTTTCTCCCTCATCCCCTTTCCTATCTTTCTTTATACATAACCTTCGCCTCTTCTCTAAATATTACTTTTCTCTTCATTTCATACCTCTGAGTAGTCCCGAGTTTTCATCCCCTTGGTGCTAGAAGTGTATTAACTAGTATGTGTATGAAGGTGTTGGTCTTGTAACTAAATTCTTTAAAATATTGGGAATTTTTTAGATGTTAATGTATATGTGGTGCACGATTTTCTTCATCCAATTTGAAGCTTAATACCTCCTGTGTTTTTGTGAAAAATTATGAAATTTTTCGGAAAAGTTTGTGTTTTAGGGAGGCCAATGCTATTACATTTTGGTAGTTAAAGGTCGAGGAGTTCGGAGATAAAGGAGTCGTTTATCGTTTCTCGAGTAAGGACAGACTTAATGACGATTTTCCTCGTTATTAGCATTTACAATTTTTTATTTTTTTTATAAAACCCATCCCTACTTTCAAAATGAAGCTTTTTGTCATTTTATAATAATTAAAAATATTAAAATTTTTAATAATGAAATATCGTTATATTTAGTGCACGCACGCAGTTTTAAATGTTGCCGGGAAAGTTAAGCGATTCGTTGCTGAATATTTAAAAAAAAAATTTATTCCGTAATTTTCAAAAATTAACTTAAGTAGTTTACACAACCGGCAATACACTATTAAAAAATAAAATATTTTAATAACAACTTGGGCTTGTTACACTCAAGTTTCTTCAGAATATATTTTTTAAAATGTTACTTAACTTTTAAACTTTTATTTTTAACTTGTTTATTCTTGATTATATTAATTAATTATTAAGGTGATTTTTAAAATTTGTAAAATTTCGATCTTAAGCTTCAATATATTTAGTTAAAATTATTTATATTATACGGCATTTAATAATACCAAAAATACATATTTTAATTCTTCTTCGTAATAAATAATATAAATAAGAAAAGTGATGTTAAATTTTTAATTTGGATGTTTTTTTGAAATCTTCATCAGTCATTAGTTAGGTACATTAGTATATATACAATATATACAAAAATATATTGTTATAAATAATAATATTTTTTAAAATTAAAACTTTTTCGTATTGATTCTCAGGACGATCTAATGCCGGAAACAGATTATTATTATTTTCTCTAGTATGTTTCTTTGTATTCGTTGCCTCACACCACACTAGAAATGTCCAAATATCTCCTTAAATATTCGGAAGTTTTATTTAATATTTTTGGAAATTTTATTATAAAAAATTCCACATTTATTTTGAATTAAAATATATTATACTTTCTGACATACTTTTTTATAAAATTTACTTTTTGGAATGTTTATGATTTTTAAATCAATTTTTCATTCATTTTAAGAATGTTCTATTAGAATAAATAAGAAATGAGGGAGAAACAGAGATTTATATTTCAGTTTCTAACCTTATTTCTCATATTTATACCTGTTTAGTATATTTACATTTGATTATTTACGTTATTAAAACATTTTTATTTACATCTTTCATTATCGATTTTATCACAAGATATACATGTATTTAAATAACAACTTCTCATGTTAGGATAATTTTATTTTGTAATTTCTGAACAATTATCATTTATATTAGCTGGATGGTTAAGGTTAATTATCTGTGGGACCCGACAGTGACTCCAAAGTAGTCGAAAAACCCCAAGAAATTTTTGTGGTAGTCACATATACTTTGGCCCCCGTCCTTTATCATAATAATGTTGAGCTTCTAGTCCCATTTATGGTCTTGAAAAAAGAACCTCTTAGTATCCACAGAGAGGAAAGAATTAAAAACAAAACAACTAGTTTCGCAAAATTATAACAAAACATTATTATTGTCATATTATAAAATCGCTATTACTAATATTTTGTAAAAAAAGCTTGGTCTTACTGCGAGTTTTTTTTTTGACAAAATATTAGTGGTGGCTTATTTACATTCTTCAATATACCTGTTATTTTGAGGTCTTCGGACGCTATATGATTCAGTCAAAAACACTATGCACAATGACGTAAATTAACAAAGGCTACATCATTGGGCTGTGGTATGCAAAAGAGTTTTGCCAGATGACGGGAATGCTTTTGGGCCATTCTAATTTGACTGAGCGGGTGTTGATGGCAACAGATAGGCCTAAGTGAGGACACATATACATGACAGAAATTTGTTCGTTACATTGCCACACTAGTTTGGCGTACTTGGTTTCTACCTTTGATTTCCATAGATCGTTTTGTGGGTTGGATGGAAATCCAGTTTCGTGTGAAGGTTCCGGAGCAGAAGTTGCAATATCTGTGGAAAAAGGAGTCGTATGAAAACATACGCTGTTAGTATGACTCCATACATATCCCATCGCCACGTGTATCCAGGAAAAATGAGGTCCTACTAGATACTAAAGGTCGCTTTAAATTTTGCTATTGTTGCATAGGACATATCCTGGCCGAGCGGTCTTCGTCCCTACATTTTGAATGGACTAGACCCTGAACACTGGGAGTTCGGTCGTGGGTTTGTGCCCCGCTCGGACGGGCTGGTAGCGTGGAGATTTTCGGGTTTTCTCCCCGTCGATGATGCCTGAATAGGGGCCCATAAAAGTCCTCCCGGAAGGCATTCTTCCTCACACACGTATTGGCCATTCTATAAAGCCGGCTCTTCGGTCACCTAGCGATCAAAACCAAGCTCATCGAAGTGCCTAACTGTGCCATAGACTCCATATAAACTCCTCGTCGAAAGAAAGGACACTTCCTCTGTTCTACTACAAGAATTGGGTCTTTCCTTGTGATAATGTAATTATTTATTACCATCATCATTACGTTTACAATGACATTCTAAAATGAAATTTATTAATCAAATTTTTTAAAACATTTTTATAACTAGAGATGAAATTTAACTATAATATTCTTTGTTGTTATAAATTTTTGGAAATCTTCATTTTTATTTTCACAATTTTGAAACCATTTAGTACACTTTACAATGCTCGTTAAATCAGTAAATAAATTTTCGAAACATTGAATTTTCTCTAAAATTGGAAGGACAATTTCCTTCTAAGAATGTTAGGAAACGCAATCATTTTAATAGAATATATTATAATTGTTAGAAAAATATTTTTCAATATTTATACCTATTTGTTTTATAGATCGGATTTCAAATACTTTTGTATTTCATTATCTAGCGGCTTGAAATCATTCTTATTTTTTCTCATTACTTTATGAACAGTAGTGACATTTACAGTCGACCCCCTATAAGATATAGATACGTTCCATTCTTTAGGAATCCGATTTCTTACGAGTCGTTCCAATCACAGCCCGACACGTGTCAAGTTTACGGACTACGGCTGATTGAAAGGTTTTCTTCCATAAAATTAATCGATTCTAGACTAATCCGACTCAACATTTCCAAAATACGTATATTTTTTTTGGAAATAATCCGTATAAAGTACGCTATAAATAAAAAATTGTAGGATTACTTACCGAGTATGCACCATTCGACAACCCCATTGCTAAAGCTTGTTTTCGTCGCGAAGCAGCACACCAAACCACGGCCGATTTCTGATAACTTATTTTTCTGCGAAAACTTCGTTGAACTTCGGAGACATCATTAATATAAATAATTTTAATCGCCGTTGAATAAGAAATGTTTCTTTCACAAGAAATGTATAAAATTACAGTACTGTATTAGACTTACGGTACCTAATTTACATACTGACAGACGATAGTTAGCGTAAAAATCTCCGTAGCGTGGCGCCACGCTAGACGGCGGAAATTATATATTTAATTATAACAAAGTTACAATAAGTTAATATATAATTATATATACAGTACCTAATTTATATATAATTAATATATAATTATATGTACAGTACCTAATTTATATATAATTTATATAATACTGTCCAGACGATAGAAATCTCTCCGTAGCGTGGCGCTACAGACGGCGGGAAAGTAGTTTGACTAAAGACTAAAGAGAGAAAGACATGGCCGAGCAGTGAGCATAGCCTGTGAAAGGGGAGGAAAGAGAGAAGAAGGAGTGGTGAGTGAAGGTGGAGAGGTGGGGGAAGGAGAGGTGGTGAAGGATGAAGTGGGATCCATGAGCGCCTACACGGGTCCGTTGATTTAACATGAAACACATACAGGGAGCAAGAAAGTAGTTTGGCTGCCCGATGACGTTTGAGGTAATTATAGGGGATTTTTACTGTTTTTTACGGATACCGGTCACAATTTTTTCGTAGTTTTATAGGAATCGTAATTATTGGGACCGTAATTATAGGGAAGTCGACTGTATATATTTAACGTTTTATGATACCAGCAGATATAATGTCCTTTGCATTAAATTATTTATGAGCAGTAAAATTGGGTAAGGATAATCGTCATCTGATGTAAATAATATGATGTAATGTAAAATTCATTGTTAATATGACATAGAATATCACAGCCAATGATTTTTTAGTTTAAAAAAATTTATTTTTGTTTTCATAATTAATTATTAATTAATTTAACGATCATTAATAAGCGAGCTTTAACAATTTTTTATGGTTCTACAGAATCTGCTGACATTATACCATCGTATCAATTTCTAAACACCACAATGTAAATGTTAACCTCGATAATGTTGTTCAATATTGTGTTCGTAATGTTAAACAATAGAATGAATGCAATCGAAAAAAATATAATTGAAAATCAACTGAGGCTTTGCTTTGCTCTAGTTAGCCAGAGACACATTACTACAGTTCAGGATTTTAAAATGCAGAAATATAAAATATTACTTTTTATGCATGGACTTCATTGATTTTAAAAATCTCTTTGATAGAATATCCTATAATAAACCATTCAAAATATTAAAAAATTGTTTGTAAAAAATATGATAATTACTCTTTAAATTCTTATATTGGCGTTGAAATGTAACATTAAAATAATAAAGAATATTTTTTCTTGGCCTATTTTGCACGAGTCCACATTGTTCTGTACATTTATCTTTGAATTATCGCAATTATTTTACATATATACATACATGAAAGGCATCGGCTGTAGACGAGATGTTTAGCCGGAGAAAAAGAGGGTAAGGGAAAGGGGGAAGAAGGAGGGAGAGGGGTAGACAGTAGAGAAAGATAGAATCCCACTGAACGGCGTACGTATGGCTACTGTACCCTCTACGTTTGATGTTAGCGTGCAGTTTTTAGGCTGCATGGTCGATCATTTTACAAAAACCTTGGTATATCAAAACGTGACCTCTAAAAGATATGCATTTCATGCAGCTTTTTTAACAAAGAAAAAAATTAAATGTTAAGAACTAAAGCCTGAAATATGCTAGACACTTTGTGTTATACAAAGGTGTCTGGCATATTTTACTTTTACAATTTTTGACACCCTGTGTTATACACAAGTGCTAAGATAAAATTAAACAAAGCTACAAATTAAACATTGAAAAAAGAGCAAAACATATGCTCCACTTAATAAAAATTGTTGGCTCCAGGATGAAAAATTTTTTTGTTTCTTTAGTAAAAGAATCATTGGGTAAATGATTCAAAATGTAGGGAAATGTTACGAAATTTAGTGATACCATTAATGTGATGATAATGTTTCCACAAAAATTACCAAATTACTATTAGAGATATCAAGTTAGGATTTGTACAACCGATGGCTGGGCTTTTCCCGTCATCGTTGCATCAGGATCCCTGCTTTTCGGGAGATCCCAAAAATTATACTAAACAACTAACACTAAAACTTTTAAAAATTAAGTAATTAAATAACTATGAGGGTCATTCTAAAAGAAAAGAACGTTTTGATCTGACAAGCCATTCAGTTCTCCCACCACCCTCAACTGCCGCGTCATGAACCTTCCCATGTTTTCGCGCCAGTCTGATGCTAACAGCGAGCCACAACGATCGTTTACTGTTTACAATATAGCTTTGAAATGTGTGACAAAATTAAAGATCCCGCCAAGTGTGAGGTTCGCGTTAGTGTAATACGCTTTTTGAATGCGAAAAAGTCCGCCCTATCGAAATTTACAGACAGATAACCGAGGTTTATGGTAATGTGATGAATGAAGCTTCAATTCGAAACAAACGGTAGGGATTGTTGTCCAGAGGTATTGTGTTTATTCAGGATAACGTACGTCCGCATGTTGCTGCGTTGACGAAGAACTTGCTTTAGCAGTTTAAGTGGGAAGGTTTTGAACATCCTTCTTATAACCCAGACTAGTCTCCGAGTGATTACATCTTTTCCCAAAATTAAAAGATTTTTTAGCCGAGAATCACTATGGAAGTGACAACGAACTGAAAGAGGTCGTTCAAGAACTTGGCGGTAACTGAGTGTGCACAAGACATAGAAAAGCTAATGATACGCTATGACAAATGTTTAAATTTGTATGGTGACTATGTAGAAATATAGCTAAGTTATCATATGTGTTGTAAAATAAGTTTTGTTTCATTATCCTAAATAAAATTATCTAGAGAAACAAACATTGTTTACTTTTAGAATGACCCTCATATTTTATTTGCAATTAAGTAGCTTAGTGCTTTATTTTTCTTAAAACTTAATGCTGAAATAATGGTTACAACTGTAATTAGCAATTCTCATTGGTGCTGTCATTTGAATTTATTTAATTAAAGAGAAGTATAATTTTTGAAATTTTGAGTGATTATTTGTGGTATGGCTAACGAAAGAAATGAAAAAGTGAAACGTAACCTTGCCATAAAATTAAACAGAACGATAGCAGAAAAATTGCAAATACGTATTGTGTTTTATAATATACGCGATTTAAAAGTATTAGATTAATGTTTTTATCTTACGAACTTGTTTATTTGCTTCGAATTTTGAGAAAATAAAAAAAAGTGAATTTCTGGAAGGAAAATTAGGAAAAAATACATTGAAAAAAGATAAGTGATAATTAACCAAAATATCCAAACTCATACAATTCATCACGTAATTGTTTTGGTCATTTAGTTTTAGGAACTACTTTTTCTATTAGTTTTTGTACAAGTTTCCAAAGAAACAAAATAAATATGTGATATGAAGAAATTGGCTAAGAAATTTTATATTTTATTTTATTTCTTAAAAATTAATCTTTTTAAAAACTTTTTAAAAGATTAAAAAACTTTAAAGGTTAATACAGAAGTCAACTGTCGTTTTTTTATCTATAATAGCATTTTATCAGAGACAAAACTACTACGGATCACAATCGTTAGCTTTTATTACAATACAATGCATTTCGGGTGCAAAATTTGTTACACATGCACCCCTCTTCAGGTAAAACATACTGTTAACCTTTAAAGTTTTTT
>NW_019384335.1:268856-327640 GCF_000671375.1 Centruroides sculpturatus | reverse complement strand
AACTTCAGACGAGTTTCCATCTAATCCAGCAATAACAATATTATTTCTCTGCTGTTCATTTATCGATGAATCTAAGAGATATAAAAAATAGGAGGTCGAAGCAGTATATGAGGTATTTAAGTTAGAAATTTCCTCTACCTTTTTTTCTACATTAAGGAGACGTTGTTCAAAATCTTTATGCAAATTTGCCAGCCATTCAAATTTAGTAGATAAATCTTCAAGTTTAGTCAAGATGGTATCAAATTTTTCCTCTAAAAAAGAAAATAAATTTTGGGGTACATTTGGAGAAGGAGTCAAAGGAGGAAAAAAAGATTCCAGTCGCTGAGATTTCAGAGTCGGTTCACTAGGAGATCTTTGACGTTTTCCAACAGCAGAAATGGACGACTTTGAAAGAGGGGAGGAAGGTGGAGTGCGAGACATCGGTCCAGGGTTAGACTCAATACCTCCAATTATTAATAAAACACGTAATAATAAATATATATCAAAAACTTTAGTGAAACCAAAGTAAAGAATCACACTCTTTGTAGAAACAAACATATCCAAAGCGCTATACTTCGAAAAAAAAAACAGCTCTCGCAAAAACTCACCAACACTGACGAACGTCACAAGCGCCCACCAAGATCAAATATGTTTTCTGTTACTTTATCGCTGGGTGTTAGACTGGCCATATAAAATTATATGATAAAATTAAATTTCTTTTCTGTAACTAATTCTGATATTGAATTTTATTGCCGTTCTTGATAGGCATATCAATAAATTAAAACGGATACCTCCGAGAACTATTCCCACAACAGGACCTGCATATTTTTAATTTAGTATTAATTATTAAAATTAAACTAACTTATTATAGACAAAAGAATATAGAATTTCATGATGCTCGATCTCGACATTGCAGATAGCACGTGCTACTGCTGCTGATGCTGCTGCTGCTGCTGATTGGTTTTATGTTATAAAACCAATAATATAATAAAGTATCTCGAACGTGTTTTATTATTACTTTAGTAAATACAGTATTTATTTAAAATTATTAATTGATGTAGAATGGATTTCAAGTACAGACGTAACAATGAAATAGAATATCAACAAGATCGAAACTAATAGCGAAGCAATCTCATGGGTTAGACAAGTTTGTCAAATGAAAGGAACATGAGATTTTGTTTATGCTCCTAATTAGACACTATTTGCACTTTCTACACGAATAAAGAAAAATACAATCGAGTCTCTCAGATGTAAACACTACTTTCCAATAAACTAAGGAAAGTGTAATCACTTAAGAAACTTTTACATTTCGGGCCCACATTTCGGGTCTGGACAAATCCCACTATTGAGAATGGAAAAAGGCCCCAATTAGTGAGAATGTAAAAAGGGCCAAAGGGTCTACAAAAACAGAAAGAACCAAAAATAAAAAAGTTTCACTTGGTGCCTTGTAGTCACTCACTAACAATACATTTTTTTAGAAAACATACAAAATTCTAGAATTAAAATTCTTAATTTAAAAAACAATATTTTAATTAAGCACTTACATATCGACGCAGAAATTCCTGTGAAGGTAAGTAGTACTGTATGGTTAGTAGAAGCGCCATCTAGTAACAGGTGTTTGAACGAACATTGATTATATAATTTGAATTTTACGACATATACAGATCGAGTTCTGACTTAAATCATTATGGTTCTATAATTTCATCGTTATGAATTTATTTAATATTTTTATGTTTTATAATCGAATTGTTACAGTATTCCTTCCATGTCATTACACAATTTTGAATAAATAACAGTCTATTGAATGCATGTTATTTCTAATTAACAGTAAATTGCTATAGTTAAGTTTAATTAAATTCGCCTGTAATTAGCTTAATTAGCTTGAAATTTAGGAAATAAATTTGTAGTAAAAGTTTCGATTGATCTATGGAAAGCCGGTGTTTGATTACAGTATTATATAATCCGAGCTTGGTTACCATATGATTGGAATCTGTGGAATTTTCTTTGAAAATCTTTCAACATTTTCACATTAATTCAATTAACACCTAAATAGGGGACGTTCTTCATAAAAGTCCCCTAATAGGCCCACGTGTCTCGTTGCCGAAAACAAAATACTATATATTCTGAAAAATAGTTTTATGTTTTAACATTAACATATAATGACTTTCTTTTAACGTCATTCTTCTACAGAAAACAGTAAAATATTTAAATAAATGAAATAATTTTTGAAATAAATTAAAAATTTAAATATTCAAAAGGATTTTCTTATTCATAAGAATAAATTTCACCTTTATATGATAATTTTAGTTTATGTTTTTAACTTTCTTAATTATTCACCTTTTCTTCGCGAAGACATTTTTAATTTTGTTTTATCTTTCCTCCTTAGAAAATTTCGGCTTTAATAAATATGTAAATTTAAAAGTTTGAAAGTTTTTATTAAGTAAAAACTTTTTGATTTCCATATTTAATGATATAATAGCTTAAGAGAAACTAAAATTAAGGCGTATTATTTAGATTTTTATTTTCAATAAATATATCAAATTTTGAAATTTTAAACACTCATTTCACCTAACTTACTCTTGTGTATATAGTGTAACTATTTATATACACAAAGTAAGTTGGGTGAAATGGGTCATTAGAATTTCAAAATTTATCTACAGAAGCTCTATGAATATGATAATAGAATTAATGGTCATATGTTATTATTTTTATTTTATTTTATACTTTAAATGCGTTAATACAGTTTTTTTTTAATTCAAAAAGAGTTAGTCTAATATTACAGCGTCAGTACAACTGGCTAGTGTCAAAGTATACCCATTTAGAGAAACGTCTAATTCACAATGGGAGATGGCCAGGTAGTCAGTAAGAGTAACTACACAGGTCCTGGCTCATAGAAAGCTACATGACTCCAAGGAATTTCCGAAATAATAAAATTAAAATGAAATTCTTAAGAACCACTCCAGATGAATCACGTAGATCTAGGACAGCTTAGATATACAATGACAGGGATCTTATTTTCATTTTTGTTTTTTGTGCTTTGTAAATACTAAGAGGACCTTTTTTCCTATCCATTGTATAAAAATATTCTTGAATTGTTCTATTATAAGCTATTTTAATGTAGTGAGTTTATTTTGATGTGTTTAATTAGATCCATTATCATAACTGAAAAGCAGTCAATAAATATTTTATATACAACACAAAAGCTGAAAGAATAGAATTTTTTTCTATAAACTTTGCATACATTTAGAATTAGCTTCGAATTCTTAGTATTGTATTTAAAAGGTATATTAATCTAACTTTATTTTCAGAGATTTTACCTAAAAAGAATTTTCTTTCTTTTCAGGATTATAGAACACCTTTTGAATTGTAGATTTAAAATTAACAAAAGTTTGACGTAATTCCTAGTTGATGTGGGAAAAAGAATGTCGCAAAGGAGTTTTGAAAGATAAAAGAAGGTTGCATTATAAAAAGATCTACTTCTTACAGTCTGCAATTGTAATTGAGTCTAAAAAAACAATAAGGTATTTGTATCGGCTTTATAAAGATAAAGAAAATGAAATAATAAATATTAATTTATAATCCCCTGAAATATATTTTAAAATGTTCTTTTTTAATTATCATATCATATTTAGGTTTCAGGACAAAAAATACAAAAATTTTTCAAAATTAAGATTTTAGAGTAAATAGAAATTTCATCTGGAAACATCGTTCAATAAACTTTTAGCAATTAAAACTACGTAAACCATGGGAAAAAATGATAAATTATATTCATTTCAATATCTTTTATCAAATAGTTCTAATTTCCTTATACAGTAGTTCCTCGAACTTCGAATTTAATTCATTCCAGGAGAACGTTCGAACTGTAAACTGTTCGAACTCCGAATAATGTTTCGTATTAGAAATAATGAAAATTGAATTCATCCATTCCCTGATCTTAAACAATAGCCATTTCGATAACGTTAACCATCAAATAAATGAAATTTAACGTAAAAATACCACAATTAATAATAATAAATTAAAGTGTGAAAACAATGGTTAAAACACGTAAATACTGTGTTTTGAATTTTTAAATCTGTTTTTAAAGCTTTTATTTATAAGTTTTATATAAAAGAATAATTTTATTACAGATGAATTGCTTATTTATTTCGTTTAATGTTTTAGAAGTAAAATTAAAAGGTTAACGATATAGCAAAGTTCACTTTAACGTTAAGTAGCAAAAACTTTTGTTCTACTTTGTCCACGAAAATAATATACCTGTAATTAATAACGCAATAAAAAATATTTTTAACACGTTCAAACATGTTAAAATGAATGTAAAATAATTTTATAAAAGTCTAATTAATGACAATAAAACTCACTTAATATTAAAAATAAAATGTTTCATTTGTATTCAGTAGTAAAATATAACTTTTAGCAAAGTATACACAAAGAGGATCTTGTGATGTCACTGTAAATTAATTTCGTCACACTCAGTTTTCAGTTTGGTCTTTTTCACTAATTGTCAATCCTGTTCGATAATTCCTGTATGGTCAGCAGCAGCTTTGTCGCTTCTTAACATGATTTCGAATGCACTTTGTAAGATTTATCATTTTCTTAATAAGTTTAAGTAATCACCTTAAACTGACAGAAGTGATGTGACACGAATAAAATTTGGATTGCCACAATTCTTTCTGCGAATTAATTAATTTCGATCAATCATTATTTTATCGGTATTTCAACGGGTTATTTTTTTCACGAAATATTTTTATCGTATTTCTCCTAATAGATAGAGCGACCGAATGTTACCGGAAAAGTTAAGCAACTCGTTGCTGGATTTTTAAAAAAAATTGAATAAGATTTATAAAACAAATCACTAGAAATCATAGGTTCGTATTTTTTTCTCTCCTAATTTCTGTCCTACAATTCTTCTTCGTAGACTTAGAAAACTTTGTTCTGTAATGGAGATTTATTTTTATATCTTTCTTTCCTAGAATATTTTCATTACTCAAAGTGACAGATCTACTGCTTTCATTAGATTGCGCTTCTTTATCTTTTTCTTAGCGTATAATCAATTCTTACACGCTGTATTACTAAAGTCAATATTGTGAGATCGTTGGCCTACCAGACAAAATTCGATCCGAATTTTGTCATTCTTTAACGTTATAATAACGATAGAAGTTTGTATAAGTTTCTAAATTTAATATTTTGCTGACGTCAGAGCGTAAAATTAACCGCTACGACACTCATTTCTTTTGATCCATCCTGATACTTTGTATATATACACATATATGAAAGTCTCTAAACAATAACTTTACGATGTTAATAAAACTTTTTTGTCAACGAAAACGAGAAAATTATTTTTGTATTAATAAATTAATGGATTTGAAATCACTGTATCGACTTTTACTTTCCAGACTCTGTAATAAATAGCAGAGGGAAAGAATGGCGATTGGTCCACTCCACCAAGATTTTTACACTTTTGGACTCGTGGAACCTTGAAACGTGGAGATATTTAAAGAAGTTCGAAGGTTTTATCTGTATGTATGTTGGTGGACACGATTTTGTTCGTCCTCTTTCAAGCTTAATAACTCCTTTGTTTTCTGTAAAAAACTTACTGAAATTTTGCAGAACGTTTTGAGTGTTAGAAGAATCTATACTGTTAAATTTTAATGGTCAGAGTCGACAGGGTGGAGAGATAGAAAAAGTCATGTGTCATCTCTCGAGTGCGATCGGACTTAATGACGATTTTACGCGTTATTATCACTTTGAATTTTTTAAAAAACGCGTCCCTATTCTCAAAATTAAACTATATTTCATTTTATAACAATTAAAAATATAAAATGTTTTTTAAATAACACACACGCAGTTTTAAATGTTGCCTGGAAAGTTAAGGAACTCGTGCTAGAATTTTATTAACGGAATGTAAAAAACAGTAATTGTAAAATTCCGCTGAATGGGCAATAAGAAACATAAATGAGATAAATATTTAAATGTTTAAAGAATAACTGAAATAATCAATAATTAAATTTATGTTTTTTAAGCGAATTAATTTGAAATTATTTAACTGTGTGAAGCATTTTTTTTATTAATTATTCCTTTTCGGTTTCTTCGTAACGTATAAAAACGAAACTCAATGATTTGTGAATACATTTATCAACAATAAATATTATCTCGGAGCACGAAACAACATTAATTTCTTTTTTTTTTCTTTGTGACTTGGGCAATACACAAGCCTACTGATAAATCACTAAGACACGTTCACATAAATAAAACCTAAATTCGGACAACTGTAATCTTTAGTTGTAGAAAAAACAATTTTTTACACTGTATTTTAAATGATTCCATTAAATGTTTGGAAAGAGTTCATTAATTAAACAAATATTAAATTATATATTTATGGCCAATAGAGTATTGTGCTTACTCTTGTTCGAGTACAATACTTTACGCTCTTTTAGAATAATGATGTCATTAACCTACTTCTTCTTCTCGGTAGTGCTGCCAACCAAATTCGCTATTTATATTTAATCGCTAATCAGATAAGTTAGAAATATAAAACTATTCTAAATAAAATAAATAAAAGTCGGCGATTATATAATATATGGCTATTTATTCGGTATTTTATCTTCATATTTTTTCTCCGAGTATTTTAAAATTTACTATAATTTTGCAGGCTAAAGTAAAAAAAAAAATCTATTGAATAGTTCACAANAGCTGAACAATGGTCAACTGAACGATTCACAATAGGCGATGGTTAATTGGGCGCTAGGAATTTTTGCACGCTTTGCAAGTATACAATTTGGCGGATTTTTCTTGTAAATATTAGTAAAATATATATAAATATAAATCACAAATCATCTAAACTTATGAATTTTTATAAATGAACTACGAAAATCTCAAAAAATATATGATATTGGTCATCAAATAGCAGTTTCAGGTATAACAGCAGAAACGTACATTACGATGAAGCCGAGCAAAAAATTTTTAGAAAAATTTTAACTGCAGTATGGAAAATATAACCCATTATTTACTTGATATTGAATATAATTATACGATGAATTAATAAATTGAAGATAAAAATATATCATTAAATTTCTTAGACTTTTTTATTTTAATGTTTGTAATGGGCTTAAATATGTTTGTTAATTACGAAACGATGTTAATAAATATGTTAAAATAACATTGTTTTTGCATTATTTTAACATTGTGCAATTATATCTTTTCAGAACCACTTTTTAAGGCATCTCTTTTTTGAATGATTTTACAAATTTTTATGATATAAACGAAATTATTAACTAACTAGCTGACCCATTTTTGCATGAGAAATTTTAATTTAATTTCTATATAATTTTGTAAATATACATAATAAAAATAAACTTAATTATAAACCAGATTTTCAAATTTTATGTTTAGATCGTTCTTTTAACTTGTTTTTCAAAAAAATATCATCTCTAATACTGTAGACTACTTATCATTCCAAAATGTGTACCAGCTGCACTCAAAATCCGATCTTATCGGCCTTATTTTAAAGTTATTATTATATATTTTTCAATGAAATTTTTGTGTTATCTAATAATAAACTATCCAATTATTATTATTTAAAGTATTAATACATAAAAATTATTGTATATAACTTGAATTTAATGCTTTCAATTTTTCTCTATTTGTCGAAGTATCGATCCTGATGATATTTTTCTTACATTTATTACTTTATTTACATCTGTTTTATTCTACATTAGATTTAGAATAACTATTAATTAACTAATTTAATTTAATTATAATTACACATTTTTATAAATATTTTACTGTACATTCTCTTATACTCTTTAGTTAATAATATACTATTTAAAATTTTTAATAATTTAATATTTTTACTTTATTACAGAAAGGTTTAAAATTATAATCGTTATTGTGGAATTTTTGTCTTTTTAAACAGGCTATTTAAATGTATTTGTAAAATCTAAGTGGCTCGTACAACATGAAATTCATATAAAACGGAATTATCAACATTGTTATAGGGGATCAACTATATTTCAAGCACTTTATATGTAATTCTATTTTTATATTATTCGTAGTTTACTTTTCATTGTTATTCCAGAAATTAGATTGCGACAACATCATATTTACCTTTTACAGTATAATTTATAAATAAATGAATATCATTTACTTCTAAATGCGTGCTCAAAATAACATTCTTTAATTTATAATTGATAATGTGAATTTATGTATTAGAATTTATTTAAATGAATTTTAATGTGTGCATTCTAATAGAATAAATTTATCAAATTTAAATTAATATAATTTAATTTATTAATAAAAAGATATGTTTATTAGTTTAATAACAAGTCATTGCTTTTATGTGTTTACTCCGTTTGCAAGAAATTGAACCTATAAATTAATTTTCATGAATTTTGTTTTCATTATCTATTATCATGTATGGCTAAATTCAATTAAATTTCGAAAACATTTAGCAGATAAAAATTGATGCCAATATTAAATTGTAACTTATATTCTAAGAGTCAAGTATTAAAACTATTTCATGAAAGGAAATGTTTTCAGAGGACAAAAGATTAATGCTATTAAGAATGCTACAAAAAAATATAAACCCTATAACTTTTTTTTATGTTTTTCCGACGCAGAACACCGAAATAATTGATATTACTGTTTATTTATTCTCATTTTGATTTTTTAAATTATATTGCCGTTTATGGATATAAAATAGATTATATACTATAATAAGAAAACATAGAGTTGATTGAGTGATTTACACAGAAAAAAGTCGCTTATCAAATGAGGATAATCACTGTTCTTATTCTTTTAGTTATAATAACGACTGGAAGTAATCGTGCTGACCCTGAACAATGAGTGAACTTTGTGTTATTGTGCGGGATAATCAAAGAATGGGAATTCCGTCGTCACCAACCACACCTTCCGGAGCCTTCACATCAAGCTTTTGGCAATATCCTAGCGAAATTTAAGAAAACGTTCAGTATCTTGGATAAAACAAGCTCCACTCTTTGTTCAGTAATCAACGTGATTACTTCCTGTCGTTAGTGTAGGCCTACCTGAAAGATAAGAACAGTGATTACTCCCATTTGGCAAGAAACATTTTTCTGTGTGTGTCCAATCATCCGTAAATCTATGTATTTGTAAATTACCCATTATCACTTTCTTGTTTTTGTAATATATAATCCAGGTCATATCTATCAAATCGCTATATGTCTTAAAATACAAAACGAAAGTAAACAAACAGTAGACCCCCGTATAACACTGTAGATAATTCCATGTTATATGAATTCCGTGTTGTACGAGTCACTTAGATTTTACAAATACGTGAGCCGTTCACAGCCCGGTAATTACATGTTATATGAATTCCGTATAACACGGAATTCATATAACATGTAATTACTGTATCTACAGTGTTATAGGGGGGTCTACTGTAATATCAATTCTTCTGCTGTTCTACAACGAGAAAAAAATGACAAAGCGTTATCGAGTTTTAATCTTCTGTCATCTGGAAATATTTCTTTAGAAATAGATCATAGAATATTCCAAACTAGTATATTGAAAATTCAATAATAAAAATTATAAACGATAAATTGATTCCTATTGTCTTTCACATTCACTTAATTGTTATAAAACACTTGCAGTATCGTCTTTCTATTATAAAAGTTACTTAGCCAATTTTTTAATATCTTAATTTTTTATGGAATTCGTTGTAAAATGAGTTTATTGCTTTTAATCTTCACTCTTATTTTATTTTTATTTAGGGAATAAAAAGAATAATTTAAACATATAAATTCTGAAAAATATTTTAAGAATCACGGCGAAAATTAGTTTATTATGACTAATACAAAAATTTTATAAGTAGAGATTTAGACAATTAATATATTCATTTTTTATTTTGGAAAATTTTACATAAATTTGGCATGTAATTAAATTTTTTTAAAGTTTTCGTTTATGACAACAATTTTTTCTATATTACTTCAAATAATTAAATGAAGTAACATCCCTTGTTATTTCACATCACAAATTAAATTTTCTTTATAATTAAAAGTTATTCTGTTTTATGAAGTGACACTTGTTTCTAAATCATGTTTTTTGTGAACAGTTTTTATACGAATTTTTATATAAAATGTAGACAAAAATGAAAACAAACATTTGATGCCGTTTAAATTAAAAAAAATCTTAACAGATCAATTTTTTATTAATTTTTTTTCTTTTTTAATATTATAAATAAAACATTTAATTAAAGAAAAAGATGTAAATCTGTTACTACTTTTACATATAGGAGAAGAGCAAGAGAGAGTTTAACTTATCATTTATAATAGAAAAGTGATTTGTGATGACAAATATAGACACTGCCTTAATAGTGTCTAGATATTTTCTGTAGTAACAAAGAAAGTATGGTGAGAAATTACAAATAAGAAAGAATTTATTTACACGTACATATTAAGATTTTTTTTGTTTTATAATTTTTAAACAAATGCAACGTTTGCAATCTAAAGAAAGATCCGCCATTATGTAATGAAATATTCAAAACTTATCAGTTCATAAAAATAAAACAGAAAAGTAAAATTAAAATGACACTAATTTATCCTGTGTGTGGTTGTTTATTTGTAAATTGATATATAACAAAGAGCAGATTCTCCCCAGAGAGGGTTCTTAATTAAAACTTTCGCTAATTAATGTCAATCATATATTTTAGAGTAAAGAAACCTATACATTCTTTGGAAAAACTAACATAAAATTAGGTATGAATGAAATGAATTTAATGATTTAATCGAACAAAGTTGTGGTATTTATGTTTTCGATATCCATAATTCTTGTTTTATAAAATTTGATTTTATTTGAACTCCATAATAAAGTAAACTTTAAATATAAAAAATAATGATAATTAAGGAATAAGATTTTAATTGGAAGAACGGATAAAACACTTTATTACAGAAAGGTTTAAAATTATAATCGTTATTGTGGAATTTTTGTCTTTTTAAACAGGCTATTTAAATGTATTTGTAAAATCTAAGTGGCTCGTACAACATGAAATTCATATAAAACGGAATTATCAACATTGTTATAGGGGATCAACTATATTTCAAGCACTTTATATGTAATTCTATTTTTATATTATTCGTAGTTTACTTTTCATTGTTATTCCAGAAATTAGATTGCGACAACATCATATTTACCTTTTACAGTATAATTTATAAATAAATGAATATCATTTACTTCTAAATGCGTGCTCAAAATAACATTCTTTAATTTATAATTGATAATGTGAATTTATGTATTAGAATTTATTTAAATGAATTTTAATGTGTGCATTCTAATAGAATAAATTTATCAAATTTAAATTAATATAATTTAATTTATTAATAAAAAGATATGTTTATTAGTTTAATAACAAGTCATTGCTTTTATGTGTTTACTCCGTTTGCAAGAAATTGAACCTATAAATTAATTTTCATGAATTTTGTTTTCATTATCTATTATCATGTATGGCTAAATTCAATTAAATTTCGAAAACATTTAGCAGATAAAAATTGATGCCAATATTAAATTGTAACTTATATTCTAAGAGTCAAGTATTAAAAGTATTTCATGAAAGGAAATGTTTTCAGAGGACAAAAGATTAATGCTATTAAGAATGCTACAAAAAAATATAAACCCTATAACTTTTTTTTTATGTTTTTCCGACGCAGAACACCGAAATAATTGATATTACTGTTTATTTATTCTCATTTTGATTTTTTAAATTATATTGCCGTTTATGGATATAAAATAGATTATATACTATAATAAGAAAACATAGAGTTGATTGAGTGATTTACACAGAAAAAAGTCGCTTATCAAATGAGGATAATCACTGTTCTTATTCTTTTAGTTATAATAACGACTGGAAGTAATCGTGCTGACCCTGAACAATGAGTGNCATATTTAATGATATAATAGCTTAAGAGAAACTAAAATTAAGGCGTATTATTTAGATTTTTATTTTCAATAAATATATCAAATTTTGAAATTTTAAACACTCATTTCACCTAACTTACTCTTGTGTATATAGTGTAACTATTTATATACACAAAGTAAGTTGGGTGAAATGGGTCATTAGAATTTCAAAATTTATCTACAGAAGCTCTATGAATATGATAATAGAATTAATGGTCATATGTTATTATTTTTATTTTATTTTATACTTTAAATGCGTTAATACAGTTTTTTTTAATTCAAAAAGAGTTAGTCTAATATTACAGCGTCAGTACAACTGGCTAGTGTCAAAGTATACCCATTTAGAGAAACGTCTAATTCACAATGGGAGATGGCCAGGTAGTCAGTAAGAGTAACTACACAGGTCCTGGCTCATAGAAAGCTACATGACTCCAAGGAATTTCCGAAATAATAAAATTAAAATGAAATTCTTAAGAACCACTCCAGATGAATCACGTAGATCTAGGACAGCTTAGATATACAATGACAGGGATCTTATTTTCATTTTTGTTTTTTGTGCTTTGTAAATACTAAGAGGACCTTTTTTCCTATCCATTGTATAAAAATATTCTTGAATTGTTCTATTATAAGCTATTTTAATGTAGTGAGTTTATTTTGATGTGTTTAATTAGATCCATTATCATAACTGAAAAGCAGTCAATAAATATTTTATATACAACACAAAAGCTGAAAGAATAGAATTTTTTTCTATAAACTTTGCATACATTTAGAATTAGCTTCGAATTCTTAGTATTGTATTTAAAAGGTATATTAATCTAACTTTATTTTCAGAGATTTTACCTAAAAAGAATTTTCTTTCTTTTCAGGATTATAGAACACCTTTTGAATTGTAGATTTAAAATTAACAAAAGTTTGACGTAATTCCTAGTTGATGTGGGAAAAAGAATGTCGCAAAGGAGTTTTGAAAGATAAAAGAAGGTTGCATTATAAAAAGATCTACTTCTTACAGTCTGCAATTGTAATTGAGTCTAAAAAAACAATAAGGTATTTGTATCGGCTTTATAAAGATAAAGAAAATGAAATAATAAATATTAATTTATAATCCCCTGAAATATATTTTAAAATGTTCTTTTTTAATTATCATATCATATTTAGGTTTCAGGACAAAAAATACAAAAATTTTTCAAAATTAAGATTTTAGAGTAAATAGAAATTTCATCTGGAAACATCGTTCAATAAACTTTTAGCAATTAAAACTACGTAAACCATGGGAAAAAATGATAAATTATATTCATTTCAATATCTTTTATCAAATAGTTCTAATTTCCTTATACAGTAGTTCCTCGAACTTCGAATTTAATTCATTCCAGGAGAACGTTCGAACTGTAAACTGTTCGAACTCCGAATAATGTTTCGTATTAGAAATAATGAAAATTGAATTCATCCATTCCCTGATCTTAAACAATAGCCATTTCGATAACGTTAACCATCAAATAAATGAAATTTAACGTAAAAATACCACAATTAATAATAATAAATTAAAGTGTGAAAACAATGGTTAAAACACGTAAATACTGTGTTTTGAATTTTTAAATCTGTTTTTAAAGCTTTTATTTATAAGTTTTATATAAAAGAATAATTTTATTACAGATGAATTGCTTATTTATTTCGTTTAATGTTTTAGAAGTAAAATTAAAAGGTTAACGATATAGCAAAGTTCACTTTAACGTTAAGTAGCAAAAACTTTTGTTCTACTTTGTCCACGAAAATAATATACCTGTAATTAATAACGCAATAAAAAATATTTTTAACACGTTCAAACATGTTAAAATGAATGTAAAATAATTTTATAAAAGTCTAATTAATGACAATAAAACTCACTTAATATTAAAAATAAAATGTTTCATTTGTATTCAGTAGTAAAATATAACTTTTAGCAAAGTATACACAAAGAGGATCTTGTGATGTCACTGTAAATTAATTTCGTCACACTCAGTTTTCAGTTTGGTCTTTTTCACTAATTGTCAATCCTGTTCGATAATTCGTGTATGGTCAGCAGCAGCTTTGTCGCTTCTTAACATGATTTCGAATGCACTTTGTAAGATTTATCATTTTCTTAATAAGTTTAAGTAATCACCTTAAACTGACAGAAGTGATGTGACACGAATAAAATTTGGATTGCCACAATTCTTTCTGCGAATTAATTAATTTCGATCAATCATTATTTTATCGGTATTTCAACGGGTTATTTTTTTCACGAAATATTTTTATCGTATTTCTCCTAATAGATAGAGCGACCGAATGTTACCGGAAAAGTTAAGCAACTCGTTGCTGGATTTTTAAAAAAAATGGAATAAGATTTATAAAACAAATCACTAGAAATCATAGGTTCGTATTTTTTTCTCTCCTAATTTCTGTCCTACAATTCTTCTTTTTCGTAGACTTAGAAAACTTTGTTCTGTAATGGAGGAGATTTATTTTTATATCTTTCTTTCCTAGCATATTTTCATTACTCAAAGTGACACATCTACTGCTTTCATTAGATTGCGCTTCTTTATCTTTTTCTTAGCGTATAATCAATTCTTACACGCTGTATTACTAAAGTCAATATTGTGAGATCGTTGGCCTACCAGACAAAATTCGATCCGAATTTTGTCATTCTTTAACGTTATAATAACGATAGAAGTTTGTATAAGTTTCTAAATTTAATATTTTGCTGACGTCAGAGCGTAAAATTAACCGCTACGACACTCATTTCTTTTGATCCATCCTGATACTTTGTATATATACACATATATGAAAGTCTCTAAACAATAACTTTACGATGTTAATAAAACTTTTTTGTCAACGAAAACGAGAAAATTATTTTTGTATTAATAAATTAATGGATTTGAAATCACTGTATCGACTTTTACTTTCCAGACTCTGTAATAAATAGCAGAGGGAAAGAATGGCGATTGGTCCACTCCACCAAGATTTTTACACTTTTGGACTCGTGGAACCTTGAAACGTGGAGATATTTAAAGAAGTTCGAAGGTTTTATCTGTATGTATGTTGGTGGACACGATTTTGTTCGTCCTCTTTCAAGCTTAATAACTCCTTTGTTTTCTGTAAAAAACTTACTGAAATTTTGCAGAACGTTTTGAGTGTTAGAAGAATCTATACTGTTAAATTTTAATGGTCAGAGTCGACAGGGTGGAGAGATAGAAAAAGTCATGTGTCATCTCTCGAGTGCGATCGGACTTAATGACGATTTTACGCGTTATTATCACTTTGAATTTTTTAAAAAACGCGTCCCTATTCTCAAAATTAAACTATATTTCATTTTATAACAATTAAAAATATAAAATGTTTTTTAAATAACACACACGCAGTTTTAAATGTTGCCTGGAAAGTTAAGGAACTCGTGCTAGAATTTTATTAACGGAATGTAAAAAACAGTAATTGTAAAATTCCGCTGAATGGGCAATAAGAAACATAAATGAGATAAATATTTAAATGTTTAAAGAATAACTGAAATAATCAATAATTAAATTTATGTTTTTTAAGCGAATTAATTTGAAATTATTTAACTGTGTGAAGCATTTTTTTTATTAATTATTCCTTTTCGGTTTCTTCGTAACGTATAAAAACGAAACTCAATGATTTGTGAATACATTTATCAACAATAAATATTATCTCGGAGCACGAAACAACATTAATTTCTTTTTTTTTTCTTTGTGACTTGGGCAATACACAAGCCTACTGATAAATCACTAAGACACGTTCACATAAATAAAACCTAAATTCGGACAACTGTAATCTTTAGTTGTAGAAAAAACAATTTTTTACACTGTATTTTAAATGATTCCATTAAATGTTTGGAAAGAGTTCATTAATTAAACAAATATTAAATTATATATTTATGGCCAATAGAGTATTGTGCTTACTCTTGTTCGAGTACAATACTTTACGCTCTTTTAGAATAATGATGTCATTAACCTACTTCTTCTTCTCGGTAGTGCTGCCAACCAAATTCGCTATTTATATTTAATCGCTAATCAGATAAGTTAGAAATATAAAACTATTCTAAATAAAATAAATAAAAGTCGGCGATTATATAATATATGGCTATTTATTCGGTATTTTATCTTCATATTTTTTCTCCGAGTATTTTAAAATTTACTATAATTTTGCAGGCTAAAGTNACTTTAGAGTTCAAGCCGATAAATTGTATAACACCCAGCCCAACCTCCCTGAGGCTCCATGATGTCGCCTTTTCAGGAGGGGGGCATTTAACATATTTAAAATTTTGTAAATTTTGTATATATTTTCTGTATTTTACTTTGTTAATCTCGTCCCTTTTGGAATGAGGTTAACAGCACCAATAAAATAAGGGGAGTTCGAGTGAGGACCCGAAAGTGAACGGACGTGTTATTTTATGGTCTCCAATTTTCTTTGTCTTGTTCAACCTACACTCGACCTTACGACTACGACTGCAAAATAATACGACATATACACTTAGATTTCTATTGATTTTCTAAAGAAAATTCAATCAGTGGAAAATTAGAATTTATTAAAAAATAATACAAGAAAAGATAGAGAAAAACAAGATTTAAAATATAAGTTGGCGGCTGAATTAATGAATTAAAATATGAATTCTCGAAAACATCACTTTGCTTTTAGAAATTTTAAAACTTCTTGATTGATGTAAGAATTTTAAACAAAAAGTAACAATATAATTCAATGTAAGATAAAAAAGCGAAAGATCTTCAATTTAATTTATTGAAATTTCTTTATTTAAAAAATAAACAGTGGTTATATTTTAAGTATAAACTTTTATAATTAAAATGTGAAGAAATTTATAAGCATAAAGCGATTTTATTAATTTTAATCGGAAAAAATATTCATAAATTCAATCAAGAGAGATTTTTAAATGTGCTAATGATATACTTTTAAAATGTTCACAATTTATATTATAATATTCTACTTCTCCTAATTTCTGTCCTACAATTCTTCTTTTTCGTAGACTTAGAAAACTTTGTTCTGTAATGGAGATTTATTTTTATATCTTTCTTTCCTAGAATATTTTCATTACTCAAAGTGACAGATCTACTGCTTTCATTAGATTGCGCTTCTTTATCTTTTTCTTAGCGTATAATCAATTCTTACACGCTGTATTACTAAAGTCAATATTGTGAGATCGTTGGCCTACCAGACAAAATTCGATCCGAATTTTGTCATTCTTTAACGTTATAATAACGATAGAAGTTTGTATAAGTTTCTAAATTTAATATTTTNAAATTAAAAATATATCTACACATCTATTAGTTATTATAAAATGAGCATTACATTGACAACATTTATTAATAATACTATTGAATTTCATTTTAATTTTATAACCAATCGTGCTGTACAAAATAATTATAAATTTGTTATATTATATTATTATATTCTTGTTTGCTTAAAACATGCAACTCAAAAAAACCCCAAAATGGCGTCTCAAGAAATAGATCACGCGTGTCCTGGCCTTCTTATATAGACCTTGGAACAGTCGGAAGCGCGGCCATTTTGAAACCACACGTAACATTAACCGTTATTTCTTTTACTACGATTACTAAAATTGAAGTTCATAATTTAAGAATTAAATTATAGTGGTAGAAAATAATATAAAAGTATTTATATTATTTATACTCGTACAATTTCAAAACTATTTTCTGTAATAATTTGATTCTGACTTAACGGATATTTTGATATTATTGACGACAAAAGTTTAAAATCATTGATTTCCTTACCTGTCCATTATTTTTGTTTGACGGAGTTGAATTGTTTGGACAACGTGGCATGAAAAATTTTGTCAAGGTCCTGGTGAGAATGTGCAGACAACTGAACGTGTGAAAGACCACTGAGTCAAGACCGTTTACACGTGCAACTAAGGCGTTACGTGCAACAATCTTGTGCGTTGTATGTTGTAATTGGATAATTTAAATTAGCAAGCAGTGATACTAGTGAGACTTTATTAAACTAATTTTTTTCTCATTTTTTCGTTACGGCGTGAAATATTATTTGGTATCGTAAATGGTACTTGAAATATTATAATGTACTGAAAATGTACTAAAAATCTAAATGTACTTTCAATTTACTGGAAAGGGCAAAATGTACCAGAAAAGTACAAATGTACTAGGAACGGCAACACTGGACAGCTGAACAATGGTCAACTGAACGATTCACAATAGGCGATGGTTAATTGGGCGCTAGGAATTTTTGCACGCTTTGCAAGTATACAATTTGGCGGATTTTTCTTGTAAATATTAGTAAAATATATATAAATATAAATCACAAATCATCTAAACTTATGAATTTTTATAAATGAACTACGAAAATCTCAAAAAATATATGATATTGGTCATCAAATAGCAGTTTCAGGTATAACAGCAGAAACGTACATTACGATGAAGCCGAGCAAAAAATTTTTAGAAAAATTTTAACTGCAGTATGGAAAATATAACCCATTATTTACTTGATATTGAATATAATTATACGATGAATTAATAAATTGAAGATAAAAATATATCATTAAATTTCTTAGACTTTTTTATTTTAATGTTTGTAATGGGCTTAAATATGTTTGTTAATTACGAAACGATGTTAATAAATATGTTAAAATAACATTGTTTTTGCATTATTTTAACATTGTGCAATTATATCTTTTCAGAACCACTTTTTAAGGCATCTCTTTTTTGAATGATTTTACAAATTTTTATGATATAAACGAAATTATTAACTAACTAGCTGACCCATTTTTGCATGAGAAATTTTAATTTAATTTCTATATAATTTTGTAAATATACATAATAAAAATAAACTTAATTATAAACCAGATTTTCAAATTTTATGTTTAGATCGTTCTTTTAACTTGTTTTTCAAAAAAATATCATCTCTAATACTGTAGACTACTTATCATTCCAAAATGTGTACCAGCTGCACTCAAAATCCGATCTTATCGGCCTTATTTTAAAGTTATTATTATATATTTTTCAATGAAATTTTTGTGTTATCTAATAATAAACTATCCAATTATTATTATTTAAAGTATTAATACATAAAAATTATTGTATATAACTTGAATTTAATGCTTTCAATTTTTCTCTATTTGTCGAAGTATCGATCCTGATGATATTTTTCTTACATTTATTACTTTATTTACATCTGTTTTATTCTACATTAGATTTAGAATAACTATTAATTAACTAATTTAATTTAATTATAATTACACATTTTTATAAATATTTTACTGTACATTCTCTTATACTCTTTAGTTAATAATATACTATTTAAAATTTTTAATAATTTAATATTTTTACTTTATTACAGAAAGGTTTAAAATTATAATCGTTATTGTGGAATTTTTGTCTTTTTAAACAGGCTATTTAAATGTATTTGTAAAATCTAAGTGGCTCGTACAACATGAAATTCATATAAAACGGAATTATCAACATTGTTATAGGGGATCAACTATATTTCAAGCACTTTATATGTAATTCTATTTTTATATTATTCGTAGTTTACTTTTCATTGTTATTCCAGAAATTAGATTGCGACAACATCATATTTACCTTTTACAGTATAATTTATAAATAAATGAATATCATTTACTTCTAAATGCGTGCTCAAAATAACATTCTTTAATTTATAATTGATAATGTGAATTTATGTATTAGAATTTATTTAAATGAATTTTAATGTGTGCATTCTAATAGAATAAATTTATCAAATTTAAATTAATATAATTTAATTTATTAATAAAAAGATATGTTTATTAGTTTAATAACAAGTCATTGCTTTTATGTGTTTACTCCGTTTGCAAGAAATTGAACCTATAAATTAATTTTCATGAATTTTGTTTTCATTATCTATTATCATGTATGGCTAAATTCAATTAAATTTCGAAAACATTTAGCAGATAAAAATTGATGCCAATATTAAATTGTAACTTATATTCTAAGAGTCAAGTATTAAAAGTATTTCATGAAAGGAAATGTTTTCAGAGGACAAAAGATTAATGCTATTAAGAATGCTACAAAAAAATATAAACCCTATAACTTTTTTTTTATGTTTTTCCGACGCAGAACACCGAAATAATTGATATTACTGTTTATTTATTCTCATTTTGATTTTTTAAATTATATTGCCGTTTATGGATATAAAATAGATTATATACTATAATAAGAAAACATAGAGTTGATTGAGTGATTTACAGATACACAGAAAAAAGTCGCTTATCAAATGAGGATAATCACTGTTCTTATTCTTTTAGTTATAATAACGACTGGAAGTAATCGTGCTGACCCTGAACAATGAGTGAACTTTGTGTTATTGTGCGGGATAATCAAAGAATGGGAATTCCGTCGTCACCAACCACACCTTCCGGAGCCTTCACATCAAGCTTTTGGCAATATCCTAGCGAAATTTAAGAAAACGTTCAGTATCTTGGATAAAACAAGCTCCACTCTTTGTTCAGTAATCAACGTGATTACTTCCTGTCGTTAGTGTAGGCCTACCTGAAAGATAAGAACAGTGATTACTCCCATTTGGCAAGAAACATTTTTCTGTGTGTGTCCAATCATCCGTAAATCTATGTATTTGTAAATTACCCATTATCACTTTCTTGTTTTTGTAATATATAATCCAGGTCATATCTATCAAATCGCTATATGTCTTAAAATACAAAACGAAAGTAAACAAACAGTAGACCCCCGTATAACACTGTAGATAATTCCATGTTATATGAATTCCGTGTTGTACGAGTCACTTAGATTTTACAAATACGTGAGCCGTTCACAGCCCGGTAATTACATGTTATATGAATTCCGTATAACACGGAATTCATATAACATGTAATTACTGTATCTACAGTGTTATAGGGGGGTCTACTGTAATATCAATTCTTCTGCTGTTCTACAACGAGAAAAAAATGACAAAGCGTTATCGAGTTTTAATCTTCTGTCATCTGGAAATATTTCTTTAGAAATAGATCATAGAATATTCCAAACTAGTATATTGAAAATTCAATAATAAAAATTATAAACGATAAATTGATTCCTATTGTCTTTCACATTCACTTAATTGTTATAAAACACTTGCAGTATCGTCTTTCTATTATAAAAGTTACTTAGCCAATTTTTTAATATCTTAATTTTTTATGGAATTCGTTGTAAAATGAGTTTATTGCTTTTAATCTTCACTCTTATTTTATTTTTATTTAGGGAATAAAAAGAATAATTTAAACATATAAATTCTGAAAAATATTTTAAGAATCACGGCGAAAATTAGTTTATTATGACTAATACAAAAATTTTATAAGTAGAGATTTAGACAATTAATATATTCATTTTTTATTTTGGAAAATTTTACATAAATTTGGCATGTAATTAAATTTTTTTAAAGTTTTCGTTTATGACAACAATTTTTTCTATATTACTTCAAATAATTAAATGAAGTAACATCCCTTGTTATTTCACATCACAAATTAAATTTTCTTTATAATTAAAAGTTATTCTGTTTTATGAAGTGACACTTGTTTCTAAATCATGTTTTTTGTGAACAGTTTTTATACGAATTTTTATATAAAATGTAGACAAAAATGAAAACAAACATTTGATGCCGTTTAAATTAAAAAAAATCTTAACAGATCAATTTTTTATTAATTTTTTTTCCTTTTTAATATTATAAATAAAACATTTAATTAAAGAAAAAGATGTAAATCTGTTACTACTTTTACATATAGGAGAAGAGCAAGAGAGAGTTTAACTTATCATTTATAATAGAAAAGTGATTTGTGATGACAAATATAGACACTGCCTTAATAGTGTCTAGATATTTTCTGTAGTAACAAAGAAAGTATGGTGAGAAATTACAAATAAGAAAGAATTTATTTACACGTACATATTAAGATTTTTTTTGTTTTATAATTTTTACACAAATGCAACGTTTGCAATCTAAAGAAAGATCCGCCATTATGTAATGAAATATTCAAAACTTATCAGTTCATAAAAATAAAACAGAAAAGTAAAATTAAAATGACACTAATTTATCCTGTGTGTGGTTGTTTATTTGTAAATTGATATATAACAAAGAGCAGATTCTCCCCAGAGAGGGTTCTTAATTAAAACTTTCGCTAATTAATGTCAATCATATATTTTAGAGTAAAGAAACCTATACATTCTTTGGAAAAACTAACATAAAATTAGGTATGAATGAAATGAATTTAATGATTTAATCGAACAAAGTTGTGGTATTTATGTTTTCGATATCCATAATTCTTGTTTTATAAAATTTGATTTTATTTGAACTCCATAATAAAGTAAACTTTAAATATAAAAAATAATGATAATTAAGGAATAAGATTTTAATTGGAAGAACGGATAAAACAACATAAGTTTCGTAATTCGGGAACGAATAAGAAATTTATATAGTTGACAGAAACAGTGAACTTGATATCAGGAAGAGTGTTAAAGTTTGTCTCGAGTTCTCTTGGATGGATAATAAGGATTATCGGTGTTTTGGATAGAAAGATTAAACATATTGAGTTAAGGAACGTGCCTTGACAGATTGGGAAGATGGAGTATGGATATGAGAGTAGAGAATTATACACCAGAACTGTTTCTGGAAGGACCACTGATACTCTCTGGTAAGAAGATAGTATTAATGGAGTATGATATAAAATCCTAACTATATTTCAGTGAAAAATATAAAGATGAGAATTGAATATCCGGGAGTATGTGCCGGAAAGTTGTGTAAACTAATTTATTTTAATTATATATATTCACTTTTCGACATTACCATTTAGATTGGCACATTTTTCCGAATGTTCAACAGAATTTTTAATTTACGCATGAAAATTTTCTGACTGACTCTTCAACACTACCTTAAATTTTGGAAACCAGAAGTTTAATAATACCATATATGGGCTGTAAGCAGAATGTGGTAACTTAAGGTTCTTAAGTATCATTGGTGCATCCGGATGCATTTAAGAGACTTAAGATCGGCCGCCGTTATTGGAGATTTGACCATATTACCATAATATAGTTTAATGTTGGCGATTATACATATTGCACATATTGTTAAATATTTAGACAAAAGATAGATACAGTAATCGATAATCAGTAGAATGAAATCGAAATTGGCTTTATTAGCAAAACAAGATTGAGAAATTTTCTATAAATTACTCCGGATTTAATAATTAATTAAAATAAGTTTGAGTTTACATAAAACAAGTTATGACAAATCAATCTTTTCTAATCTGCTACTGACATGTGATGTCAACATGATGAACTTTGAATTTCATTGAGTTATTGTTATATCCTATAGCATTATTTTCACTATATTGTTGAATCTAACATAATGCTTGACGATTTTGTCAAAGAAAGTACTGTATGAGTTATCAGTTCACTTCACATAATAGAACGCCAGCTGGTCGTACCCTTCTACTATATTTATCAGGTTTTCAGATTGTCACAAACACACGAGTTGTAAAATCCGATCTGGATATAAAAATCGATCCCTAGTTAGATGTTGTTACAATTTTTGAACAATTTTTATATTCTTATTGTCTTTATTTCACATTCTTAATATATTTAGCCGTTTATTCCAACTCAATAGTTTTAATTCTTAATAAAATATTCAAAGTTTATCTCACAAATAAGTTTAGTTTCAAGAACAAGATCGTTATCCTTGTTATTATTTTGAGAATAATTATTGAATCCTTACTTGAAATAAAGACAACAATGTTCAACAAATGATACTTGATAATATAAAATACAAATGAGCGATAAAAAATAATGATGTAAATCATTCTTTCTTATGATTTATTCTTATTTTAAAGTATCAAGTATTAAAGTGAAACAAATAAATGCTGAGATATTATTTTTTTATTGGTGTCAATCAGCGTGTTTGTTAGTCAAAAGTATTATTAGTTAAATCGAGTGACGATAAATTCATATTTAAAAATATCTAAAAAGTTAAATTAAAAAAATAATTTAAAATTTATTAGTGATCATTCAAAGCAGTTATTACGGAATATCAAATAAATATTTCTCCTCTTCTCTGTGTATATGTGTGTAGTTGTTTGTGTAGTGTGTACGTGCTCTGTATCTATATCGATATAAGACTATAACTTGATATAAGAGTTAACATCAAAATCTTTGTACACTAAATCTGAACTCTTGTGTTTTGAGAAATTAAATAAGCATAAACGAATGTTAATACTGAAAAAAACGCCGCAACAACCCAACATGAGTCTAAATTAGTATTAAATTAATTATGTCGCAGACATAAAAGAATGTTTATTTACATTTTAATTACAAAAAAAATCTCTGTTAATCTGTTTTTATGTATTTTTCTGAAGGCAATTACGACAAACTCTTCTATATCACGATTAACACGAGTATTAATCAATAGTAAACTATTAAATATAAATTTAGCCTCAATCAATTTATTCTGCTTATATATTTCAAATACAATCTCAGATAAATATGAAGTGAAATAAATTCCTTAATAGGAGAAAATTAGAAATTTTCTGAAAGAAATAGCAAAAAAATTTAAATTCATTACTCTAATTATAAAGTAACAACAACAAATTAATTTAATTAGAATAATTTAGTTATTTCTTAGAAAGTTTTAATCAAATTATTTATAAAAATTTATTTCCCAATGGCCAAGTCACTGCTTTCATGATCTTTTACTTATCCCTACATTAACGATATTAAATTAGCAAATAATTATAAAAATAAATTATTTTTTCCTTAATAATTCATGACTAAATTTTTAAAAACATTTTCTTATTTTTATTTATAATAATAAGTGATATTTAAATTGTTTAAAAGTAATATTTACAAAAGTATTAAGCTAATAACAATCAAATTCACATCTTATTTATATATTTATGATTATTATTTAATTAATTAACATAATTTTTAAACTGATTCAAAATCATTTATATATTAATTTTTGTATTAATTTTACATCGTATTAAATGATTCATATTAAAGGCCACTGATTGGGCTAAAATTTGAAAAAATGTAGATCTATAAATTCTCACTGTAGTCCGTCTTACTGTCTGTCTGTCCTTCCTTAATCTCGAGAACGGTGTTAGACAGATAAACGTTTTGACAGATATACAACTTTTAAAAGAAATAATTCGCGATTAACTATATAAAATCTTCCGTTTTAGGCTGGAAGTCACGTTATTTTAACTCAAAGTTTCCTCTTGAATGGAGTTAGATACATGACTCCCATGGTTTCATTGTTAACAAAAATAGTATGATGTACAGAGGAAAGACACTGCTAAATTGCATTATGACGATGACACAATACGTAATTGTTCGTTTTATCCCACGTCATTATGAAACATGAAAACCTGTGTACACAGGAATTACACGGTACCGAATTACTCTTTCCGTTTTGAACGGGTTTTATATCATATATATATAGATATATCTTTTCGCTATATCAGATAAATGTCACACAGTTATCTTTATTTTTATAGTAAAATTATTGATATACGTAAGTAAATTTTATTAACGGACTTAATCCATATTAATTCAAAGCGACTCTAAGTAAAGATGGGAGTATTCAAAAGCAAGATTTTAGAATTATTGTATTGCAAAAAGTTCTTGTTTCCAAGAAGTTATGCCAGATACTGGAACAAGTGCATACGACAGTAACAAGCTATATGGAGTTCCAAAAACTAGTGTGTAGCTTTTCCATTGGAAATTCTAATCGAATTGCAACAACATAGAGACCAAATTACTCTGTGTTCAGGCTTCTCCAGGAATAATAATATTCCAATTAATAGTTTACTTCAATCTCTATAATTATCACAGAAGTAGAATATTCTAATGTACTCTTAATAGCTCAAAGATGCCTTCTTTGACGCTACGAAGTCTAGGCCAGAATATAACAATGGCCTCCGATTCAAAGCTAAGGCCATCTTGTGGAAAAAAATTTAAATTTATATCTCCACTGATTCTGATTCATGAAAAACAAGAACACAACAAGAAAAATAATAATATACAGTAATTGATTTTATTCTGAAAAGAGTCTCGTTGGAATAAAGATAAATCAATATTTCAATATAAAAAGACGAAAATAATTTAACAAAAAAGCACAGAAGATCCATTATCTTGTCTTGCAATTTTCACAGATCTTAAAGACTCAGCACAGCATCAGCAATCCATTGTATAACTTTCATATTATGAAAATTAAACTAGAATAGACATTTACTTAAGTTATCACCTAGATTCTAGGTGATAGCTTAGATATTTTTTTCAAAAAAGAAAAGAAAATAAAATTCGAATTGGTCAAAACAATATTCGAAACATGATAGACCATAATGGGCTCTCCTATCTTAAATTTTATATAAATTATATTGTAAATAGTAAACTATTTTTTCAAAATAAATCAATAAAATCGGTTTTGAATAGTTTGGGAAAAATTAAATCTACTCTTTCGTGAATAATTTGCTTTAAAAAGGAGTTTTTATAAACAGTCTATAAATTTGCATATGTTAGACTAATCATCTAGAGACCAGAGATTCCGAATAATACAGATCCCAGTATATATTAGCATAATTGAACAGTGTATTTAAAGTCTAACTATTATCAAGATTTTAAAATCGTAGATATAAAAAAAAACAAGTTTCAACTAACTAAAATCCTTATTTTATGTATATTTAACCTTATTTTAATTAGGAAAAATGATGTTCTTTAGAAGAATTTTCATTACTCTGGAATCATTGATTTGGTTTAAATAGAAAAATCTTAAGTTTTCAACGTATGAATTAATTCAAAAATGTATTTTTAATTTTTCTACGAGTTTTTAATGTCAATGAACGGGATAACAAAACAGAATTATTTTAAGTCTGTTTTGTCATTTCGGTACTTTTCCTTTTTTAATTTACTTCTTTTATTTTGTTTTTTTTTTATATGCCCCAAAATTACCACTCTCTTTTTTAAATTAAATCCCAAAAAGGAAACCCGTTTTCCAAAAGTCCATACTGAAATGAACAGATTAAAAGCAGAAACAAACTTGTGTTCCCGTAAATACTGAAATCGGTGCCATACTCAAAGCGCCTTCCGATGAAAGTTTTATTTTCATCAGGATGATTCTATGGAGGACTTATCACATACTATAGAAGTTGTCGGAACAATCAAACAGAAGTGGGTAGACACAGGCTTATTGTGACGACGGTATGCGTTATAATAAATCTGTGTCTACCCACTTCTGTGTTGATTGTTCCCGACAACGTCAATAGTATGTGATAAGTCCTCCATAGAGTCAAAAACTTGGTACAGTACTCATAGATTCATATTGTAACAAGAACAAGAATGAGTGTTATTGTTATTTTAAATGGTTTGTGTTCTTCCTTCTTTCTGACATTGATAAATTTGATCGCTAGCTGTATCAGCATTGTTTATTTTTCTAAACAAATTTTGCATTAAAATATAGAAATTATGAACCATATCGAATTAAAACGTCATTATACATTTAAGAAAAACCTGAAAGACTTTTGAAATGATTTGATTGTAATGGTTTTTAACAAAATATTCTTAATATAATTTTTATATTTTCAGAAATATTATGTTGCCATATTTTTTAAGATACGAGTAAATACAGAAAACATTTCATAATTTTAGGATTTGTGAATTTTAAAATTACGGTAACTTCGTTATTTAGTTTTTACAAAATCGAAATATGTCAATTATGTTTTTTTTAATTCCATTAAACATGAAATTTAAATTGTATAATGGACAAAAATATTTTACAAACTTTTTTCTTCATTTACAATTAATTTTTTTTCGTACGATCCATTAAATTCGTGATAACTTTTTAAAAAATAAAGACATTTGAATAACTTTTGCTGAAACTTTATTGGGAAACATTAATATTATTAGAACAAAGAAGAACATACAGGATAGAACGACTTTTTGTAGATTAATTTAGAACTCATTTCTCTTTTTAAAAAATATTTTATCCGATTTAATTTTTTTCAATCATTTGAAATTCTTAACGGACTACAATTTTATATTAATTAACAGTTCACGGCTTTATCCGCTTTTTCACAAATTTCCCTTTCCAAAAATGGAGGTACCCGTTGTAGAGAATATAGGGGAAATTCAGAAACCTTAATTTTCATGCTATTTTTCTGGAAATATTAATATATTTATAACATTTGACATAGTCTTATAACAACTGAACTCAACAGGAAGAATAATTCATTAGTAAACATTTTGGGCTGCTGAGAAGCATTTATGTAGCCTATATTAAATATATACCCTAACGTTTCCAGTTTAATGTATAAGCCATGATCAGGTGACTGAATTTTTGGGACATCGGTTATAAACTGTTTCAAATTAAATACATCAAATGTAGAACATTAAATTTTTAAACATAATTACGAATTTTTCATATTATCGAATCGAATTATTTTATTAGAAAATTCGACTCGAAGACGTCGTTACTTTTTCAAATTTAAACGTTCTTTTCTAAAACGTTGCCGAACGGAACGAAACGGCTCTACATTCTATCGACAGGTTTAAAGCGAAAGGATTCAAAATAAATCAACTACTTTTGAATTATTGAACTGGATATTGAGATTTGTGAAAATCTGAAACAAAATATTAATGCTTCATTGTATATAACATGTCGTGGAACAACGACCGCTATTTTTATAGACAAAATTCAATACCTTGGTAAGAACGGTGTTTTCTTCTTAATAATCTCTTGGCATCTAAATAACCAATCTTTTGTTTTGTCTTCAGGGCGCAACACGAG
The DNA here is from genome assembly GCF_000671375.1 of Centruroides sculpturatus. Taxonomy (NCBI): domain Eukaryota; kingdom Metazoa; phylum Arthropoda; class Arachnida; order Scorpiones; family Buthidae; genus Centruroides; species Centruroides sculpturatus. The sequence goes on along the minus strand of NW_019384335.1, from coordinate 298,924 downwards.
GTTCTTCACGCTCAAGTCGTGGATAGAGCTACTTATTATCTGGGATCGATGGCCATGAATCCCATGTGTTATCGCGCTGGGTGGATGAATCGATACCCTTCCTACTTCATGTCTTCTTTTCTCTTATCACTTTCTGATTATTTAGCATATAGAAGAGAATTTGGAGTCGTACCGTGCGATACGGTGAGGAAGAATTTTATTTTTTTCTGCGTTTCGTTCCGTGCTATTTGGTCAATACCGAATTCTTTCCAGACGAACGGATTTTCTCGCCCACTGTTCAAATATCCTTCGACCCTTCCAGTCATGCAAGCAATGAATTACAAAAGAAAGCAAAAGCAAATTCATAAGCGTTACAAAACGAGAATTTTTTGGAGTCGAAGTGAAATGCAAGAAAATCAGGTAAAGAACTCTTTGTGTTAGTGCTGTAAAACAACTTTCGTAATTTAGGAGGTGACAAACAAGCGGTAATTACAGTAAATTTACTTAACTGGAATACAAATGATAATTTACCGATTTTCCAAGAATCAATCAAAAAGATTTATTCTTGGAAAATCAGATCAAAAGTCAAACAAATCAGTATTTAATTAGTCCGTCGTATAATAGACGATAGTAATGTTGAAGGTAAAATTCTTCAGACTCCGTCGATTCCGATCTTGAAAGTGTGAAGTATAAAAAATACTTTTTAATTACATTCCTCAAAAGTGGAATTGCAACACCACGAAGCAAATGATATACGCATACCGGTCCTGCAATTTTGGTCCTGCAAATCGAAAGTGGCTGTGCGCATTCCTTCGTGGTGCTGCGATTTCACTTTTGAGGAGTGTAGAATCTAAAGAAATTTCTTATAAAACGGACACTTGGATAAATTTAAACACCAAAAACATATTTATCTATAAAGGCCATTTCACAGAAAAATCTATCCATTTATTACGTCGTTAATCAAACAGCTATTTTTTGTTATATTTTATTTATTTTTTTTAAATAATCATATTGAAATCATGTTTTGATTATCTATATCTATATCTATATATATAAACGGACATGTGTGTCCCTATATTTCACTTTTCAGCCAAAACTACACATCATACATGAATGGTGTTTGTATGTGGTAGTAGCCCCAAGTCTCCATTCATGCACTATGGTAATTGCGTCTCGATAGCTATAAGGGTGCAAGGGAGATATGGGCTTGAAAGTGGTTGAAAGTGGAAGATTTTCTATTTCGATTTTAAAAATTTTCGAATTTAAACTCGAATTGGTTCGATTATAGAACGATTGTAAACGTTCCAGAAAATTGATCAAATTGAAAATAGTTCGTTTGACTGGACGTAAAAATTCTCTAATTAGTCTGGAAACGGGGGACCTAATTCTTGCATTCTGTGAAAACGGGTAAGATTGGCTATAATGTAATTATCTTAATCTTCACTATCGTTACTTTTTGCCCACAAATAAAAACCCAGCGAAGCGGGTCCTTGCAGCTAGTTAACTAATAAAAATGAATTTTTTTGGCCGTTTAAGACGTAGTATGTTTATTTATTCAAGTTTATCCAAGGTAAATTCATTATATCAATATTTTGATTCTGATTATAAATTTTAGTGCGACTTTTTATGGAGAAATTTTAGATTAAAATATTCGGAAAACTCTGGTCATTACACTTCTTTAGATCGCTGCCTTCTGTCCGTCTTTCTTTAATCTCGGGAACAAATTAGACAGTTGAAATCCGAGACCATAAATGGAAACATTTATGGTCTCGGATTTCAACTGTTATATATATGTTACGTATGTTATATGTTACGTATATAGTTAACAGGCGGTCCTGATTAACTATATACGAACTTCCGACGAAAAGCGGAAAACACGTTATTTCGATTAATAATTTTTTCCTGAAAGGTGTTAGATAACAGGCACCACACCATTACTAACGGAAAAGTATGATATACACGGGAAAGACACTAGTAATTTAAGATGGAGAGCATATATTTTAAGCTAATAACTAAAAATTGTGATTAAAAATTGCAGCCTGGCATTGCTCGTTACTTTTTGTTTCCTTTTCTGTTTTTACAAAAATTTGTGAAGTTCATTCACGCAGCTTTCTTTTGCGTACTTTGCATTAGGAATTTATCGCTCCATTAAGAGGTTTTTTAAATACTCTTTCCGTCCTGTGGGCACTAGGAGGCCTCTTATAGCAAGCCCATTATGGGTTCGGGGAGGCCCACAATGGAGCGACCGGGTGGTGAAGGGCGGGACACGACATATCCGAACGGACCACACTCCGAAATTACCTGGAGATCCCTTGACCCGTCCGGATTCGATCTCGGATCCCCCCAGTGCAGTGGGCTGCCACCAAATTTGAGGCAGATAGCTTTGTTTCAACTTCGAGTAAGCTGAAGCTCTACTTGTAAATCCTGAAAACTTCCAATTCTGTTTTTACGCCTTCCGTAACAATAGATCTGTACAAGACAATTTTATCAAAACAAATTCGCCCAATTTCAAAATAGAATTTCTATTTGAAAACCTAAATTTTGAATTTCTTGAATGTGATTTGTATACAAAGAAGTTGTTTTCAGCAAACTTAATTGGCCGCTAAAAAATAGAATACATTGACTAAGGGCCTGGAAATTATTTCTTATATAAAGTTTCTATTGTAGATTTCAGAAGAACAAACTATGGAAAATTTGGAAGGTCAAGGATTCGAAGGTTTTTCTAGTTATAGAACAGTGTGTGGATGTTTTGGAAAAGACAATTACGTCACTGACGAAAATAACTGTGGGAGTGACGTAGTTCCTACGTGCGCTTCTGTAGACGAAACAGGAGAAGTAAACAGAAGCGAGAAATAATTACAAGATGTGAGAAGTGAAAGTGTGAAAGAAAGCAAAGGAGATAAAGAATGACAGGATGATGAGAATTCTTCACACCTTTTTAAACAATTAAAAACATTCAAGCTTTCTAAAGAGTGCGACTCTTGAGAAAAGCATTGTTTTTCTTTTGTTTCGGAAATAAGTTTCCTTATGGCTTCAAAATTTAAATAAACAGAAACAGGTTTTGTCAGGTTGTAAACACTGTTTACTTACAACCCTAATCGACATTCCTTTACTATTTGTATTTCAATTCTAATCTAAACTTATCCTTATTTTTTATTAATAATATTCTACCCGAAACCGGTCTTAAGACAGAGTTGATCATTCCGCGCCATTCGCTGGCACGTCGTGTTGCGTGCGTGCAATCACCAGAAACTACATTAACACGTAAATTTAATTGATATGTGTTTTAATTTTAAATATTTGTTTTATTTATTTTCGGAAGACGTTTGAAATCTTTAATTGAAATCTTTGCTGTTGTTTTTTTTAGTTTATTTTTTTACAAGAGACCAAATTCTATGGTTTGGCACTGTAGTGCTTTTGTTGGATTTGTGTCTTTAGGTACAAAATGGATTCCGTGTTATTCCAACAAACCTATTGTGGATTTTGCATAGCGTATTGTTGCCAAATCTGGCCAAAATAAAGTATGGCCATGGTAAATTTTTAAAAATCTTTTTAAACATTCATTAATAGAAATTTCAGCACCCAATATTTCCATTTGTTACAAACGACGAATTTTTCAATGCACACTAGCAAATTTTAATCAGTTTCGCAGTATTTTGCGACATCTCTCACTGACATACTGCAATTTTTGGAAATGACTTTGATTATTTTTTGATGGAATTGTGAGCTNCCTATTGTGGATTTTGCATAGCGTATTGTTGCCAAATCTGGCCAAAATAAAGTATGGCCATGGTAAATTTTTAAAAATCTTTTTAAACATTCATTAATACAAATTTCAGCACCCAATATTTCCATTTGTTACAAACGACGAATTTTTCAATGCACACTGGCAAATTTCTTGCTGTAGCAGATATTTCGAGCCAAACTTTTCGGCACCGATGAATGATTGAGATTCCGGAAGAACTTCTTAAAACGCTGTATAATAGCGCGAGACCGGAAGTGTCGAGAAGTTTGCCTTCGCGTAATTTTCGTCGTGTAAAAATAAACGAGCATTCTTCTTGCCAATTAAAGAATTGAGCTCTAGTTTTAATTACCTTCTTTTGATTTTTCAGTAACGTAAGTAGTTTTTGTTTATATTTTGTGCTTGTTCGCCGCTTAGTCCTTTTAATCAGTTTCGCAGTATTTTGCGACATCTCTCACTGACATACTGCAATTTTTGGAAATGACTTTGATTATTTTTTGATGGAATTGTGAGCTGTCAGCACAATCATTTTCACCGGAACTTGGCTTTCGAAATATGAATAATGTCATATGATACCGATTTAACACTCCATTCACCGAACTTTGTTCCTAAATGTCATGGTTTTCTAGCTTTACCAACAATTTACCAATGAAATTGTAAACTAAGGCATAATCTAGGAGTTCAATTTTATTTTTATACACATTTAATAGTCTGTTTTTTTTCTTATTTTCTATTATTTTCTTGTATTTAAATTTATATATTCTATTTTGGAACACCAATGTTCTAATCTTCTCGTTTAACCTGAAGATTAGAAAAGGTTAGTTTAGTTTTAATAAATTATCTCTGCAACTTAAAGTGTATTTTTATGGTCTACTAATTATTTGTTGAGTTGCGTTTTGGTAATCGAAAACGACTTTTATCATTCGACTAATAGCTCAATGTTTTCACAAGAAACAACAGGCAGAGAAGAAGGAATAGAACAATGGAGAATTATGGTTGAAAAGAAGGATTTTTCAATCTCTCTTACAATTTCATTAGTTTGGAATTGTCTCGAAGATCTTCCATTGAGTGGAAAATAGAAAACATAAATTCCATCTTAGAAACGAAAATGGTATCCAAATGAGACAGGAATGCTTCCTCATTTCTAACTCCTCATAAGAATTCCACAGGCTTCAATGATTTTCATTGACAAATACATCATCAAAAGTGTGGAAAATTGATGAAATGATTTTCAAATGAATTCGTCTCGGAAATTCTGGAATGGTTCGATCATTCAACATAAAGAAGGAATTTTCCAAGTAGAAATTTGCAAATTCTCATCCGATTCGACATCGTCAATCCGAAGAGATCGATTAATCTCTATTTACGAGATCGGAATTTGGAGTACAAACAAGAGATATGAAAAGAGTCGATCAGAAAATTGAAAAGATCAGTTTAGAATTGGGAAAAAAAAAATTCGTTTAGAAAGAAACTAAAAGAAACGGGAGTATGCGATAGTTTTGAATTGGAAATAATGGATTATCGATGGAAGGTTTACAGATTTTTACGGAAAAGGAAAGATTGTATGTCAGTCTACTCCTACTAGTGTAGAGGAACAAAAGAACTTTTTCAATGTGATTTGTATATTTCCTTCAATTCATTCTCAAACCATTCCAAATGGCAAACATAATGGAAATTAATGAAAATCTCCGAAAGTGATCGATGAATACCATTATTAATTGTGAGCTGCGTGCGTATATTTTTGTATAAAATATGAAAGAATTAATAAATATTTTGTTTGAAATTATCGAAAAAGATTTAGACTCATTATGGAGTTGTGACGTATGCAAATTCTTTAAAGATTTGAACTCTAATTGCTAAATAAAGACATAAATAGGACACTCATCTTAATAAATGATAACTTATCACTATAGTAACAGTTAATTTTATTTAAAAATATTGTAAATGCTTTAATTTCTACGTCTTTTTTATGATATATCCTTCTTAAAAGATGATATCCATTTAAATTGACAAATTTATTATTTATAACCTAAGATTTATAACCAAAACATTTATTTGGCAAAACTTTGTTTTACCAAATAAATTGTCACTAAAATGTCATTTTTTTAAAATAAAAATGAGTCTATTAATTAATTTATATTACATACAACTTTCGATAACTTTTCATGTGTAAATTTTGATAAATATTAGATAAAGAAATGCTTTATTGCCATATTGAATATAATTCTAAATTAACAATTTTTAATTTAAAAAATTCTATAAAATGTTGCAAAAAATATTTTTATTATGGGGGAAATGGCAACACGGGAATCTATGAATAGTCACAAAATTTTTGAACAATTAGGCTAAATTAATCAAATCAAATGTTTATCAAACCAAACTATTCTCATCAATGACTATTTACCAACTTTAAAAAATGAATAATTCTTACTTTACAGTAATACTTAGTCTATAAAAGGGATATTTGACTGTCTATTATTCAAAATTCACGAAGAAAATTTTAAAAATATATTCGTAAAAATAAACGAAACTTCTCGTCCTTAAATGTGCATATAAACTCTTAAATACTTTTCATAAATAGTTTAAAAAATAGTCTAATGATGATTTTGTATCTAATAACCGACCATGTATAATGAAGCATTGTATGTTTATATAAGCCTCATTAATAACATATTTACGATATTCTCTTGAGAATTCCATGCAATAAACTGAACTGTTAACAAAAATATCAGATAAATATAATAGCGTATGAAAAATCGAATTTTGTCAAAATCGATTGCTAATATAGGAATCGATTAAAAAAAAATTATTTATCACATGATGTAAAAAATTTAGAAAATTCGCGGAAATCTACAAATAGTACATATTAAGTTAACTTATTTACGATTTTTCTAAAACGCTTTTGCTTTATTACTTCCAATTTATCGTTTTACTAACTACTTCATTTTCCTTGCAAAGTAATATTAATATCTTCTTTAATAAAATTATTAAGTAGCCTATATTTATTTTATATTTACAGGTACAGGTAACCCCCGTATAACACGGTAGTTACGTTCCAAAAAATTGCCGTGTTATGCGAATCTGTGTTATACGAAACAAAGAACTAATACGAAAAGGAGGGTTAGGTTCCAAAAATTAAAAAACATGCTAGTATATTTTCATAATTAAGATAAATATCTTCATTAAAATTTTTTTAAGTGATACATATTAATATAAATTAAACAATATTTTCTTCGTCATCACTAAAAACACTATTAATTAACCGAGAGCGTTTTCTTTTTGGCAAGTTATCCTTATCCTCTGAGCATTTTTTTTGCATTATCTTCAGATCCATGCTTTACCTTTTGCAAAATGTATGTAATTTTAGATTGCTTGCTTCTAGTTAAAAGGTCTTTATAAATTTCCTTATATGGTGCTAAGCACTTATGAAGAATAAAGCAAGTATGGAATAAGGGAAAAAACATTCGGCAACATCAGAAGCAGAAGCGTCGCGATCTGGCAACATTGAAACAAGTTTCGAGAAGGACCACCTGTATCGACAGAAGGCGAGAAGAGAAAATTTACATACTTAAGTACTAACAGTTCACGAAAATAATAATTTTCGTGAACTATTAGTACTTAAGTATGTAAAAATGTATTACATTTCCTGTTGTACGAGGGTTTTATCCAATTCTCGAACCGTGTCAGAGCGAATCCGTGCTATAGAAGTGCCGTGTTATACGGGGGTTACCTGTATATCATATCAGAAAATATTACACGTCAATTAACATTGTACACGTCAACAATTTGATTTTTAAAATAGCAATTAAAATATCGCGTTATAAACTTATTAATTTTTTAAAATATACTTGGTGATGTATGAAACAGACGTATAGACATTATGTGACACTTTATTGGATTTACTGTAAAACACGTACTTGGAATGCATTTAAGGATGTTTATCCTCTTCTCAGCCAGCCATACTTAATATTCCTCTAGTTCTACATCTCATTATAAGGATTTACAACAGATCCTTATGTTAAGATGTTCAATAAGTGCTATCGGCTAAGGTGGTGTTAAAAATCCTTAAATGCATCTGAAGTCCTTTTTGTACAGTAAAACACAATGAAGTGTTAAAAGTGCCTGGTTTCTCTTAAAATTTTAATGTTTTATTATTGAAGCATTATTACATTACATCATTTTTAAATAAAAACTTAATTTTCATCTATCTAATTCGAGTTTAACGAAGGACATATAGACAGACAATAAAACTCTATAAATCTTCAATAATTTACAGTTATTGGGCTGAAGTAAGTTACTTAATTTTATCTTTAACTTTCTCTTAAAAGGAACTTGCCACTTTTGTACTTTATAATGGAGCGAAACTAACTCAACACTTTTTGTAACGTTAAACAGAGGTGATATATGAATTTCTATTTAAATTAAAACGTGTTTCCTCACCTAAAAAAAAAATAGTTTAAATGCAAATTTGAATTAAGTTAAGTAAAGAATAAAATTCAGTTAATATGTGTGATTATATTTGATAAGATCATCAGGGATTTTACATGTAAATTTCTGACAAAAGAATTATTTAAATTGCAAAACTTTGTAAATATGTGTGAAAATAATTATATTATATTTAAATTAATACACTTTTTCTTATATGTTTATAAATAATTTAAGGCTTTTAATAAAAAGAAAATTGTTTCGAAATATTTTAGAACATTTAATATATTGTAGTTTACGGAACAAAATATAGTCAAACCTCTGAACAACGGCCACGGATGATAACAAAATGGCTGTTTTGAGGTTATCTCGTATACATTTCTGTTTTAAAAAATTCCTGAAAAAATTGCCACAATTTAGAGGTTGGCCTTTATTGAAGGTTCAACTGTATATTTTATTTATTTATTAAAAGTGTTTCTGAATGAAATCTTTCGCTTAGAAAAATCATTTTAATCAAGTACATTTGAAATCATTTATATGAATTTTCTTCTTTTTAAATATTAAAAATAATTATTTAATAGAAAAATTAATTATAAATAGTTTTAACTTAATTAGGAAGCACTGAATAAAATTAAATTGTAATGAAGATGATAATCTGTTGAGGGTTTTGGAGAAGTCAACCTATTTCTTGATATACTATAATAAATTAATATTTATTATATATTTTTAATTAAAACTATATAATATTAAAAATATGTTGAATTATATAATTTTATGTATATTTATTAGATGTAAATTTCACTTAACCCAGTTAAACCAATTATAAATATCATGAAATATTAAACGATTAGAGTTTAGTCAGCAAGATAACTGATGTATACTAAATGTTATATTCGGAACTTGTGTCAAATGCACAATTTATATGGTGTAAACATACTTTAAACTGAGTAATAATTTAGCAATACTCGTAATCTGGCACTCCCTTAACGTGTATGGTACTGGTCTGTCGCATTTCTGGAATGATGTGGGACTTACTGACCCAACCATTAAATTGTCATACCAGGATACCACCTGCTTATTATTCTGTAATATATGTAAAGCATTTTACTAGTTTCTATGCATTATTATTATCCCATTGTTGTCTCCTTGTAACTATCATCACAGTCACTTTGTTCTTCGGATTAGCAATCGACGATCTCCTGAGTCTGCAGATGTTAAAAACTTCTCTAACTGTTTCTCTATCTCGTCATCTGTCAGTCTTCTCCCCTCCATTACTATTGTAGGTGTCAAGTATCAACAATCGAATGAAAATCAAGTGGCAGAGTTGTGGAAGAATGGTTAGCCTGTACTATTAGTGTGGTATGAATCAAGATGACCCAAAGCCCCACTTCCAATCTAAGAGCAGGCTAAATCAAAACACACACACTGACTAGAAGGGCATAAAAGGCATGTGAAGCATTGTTGCATATGTAAAGTTACGACGAAAATGCGTCAGTAGGATCATTTTGACCCCTTACACACATGATAAGGATTAATATCATGACTTACTGGCTTTCATGTGGATAAGTAAACAATGGTTTAATTGTTTCATTAGAAATCTCTATCTTTAAAGTGTTCGTCTAACACAAATTCCAAGATTCTCCTATCGTGTCGTGAGGCTTCTAAAACTTTTGGGACACGACATATCCGAACGGACCACACTCCGAAATTACCTGGAGATCCCTTGACCCGTCCGGATTCGATCTCGGATCCCCCCAGTGCAGTGGGCTGCCACCAAATTTGAGGCAGATAGCTTTGTTTCAACTTCGAGTAAGCTGAAGCTCTACTTGTAAATCCTGAAAACTTCCAATTCTGTTTTTACGCCTTCCGTAACAATAGATCTGTACAAGACAATTTTATCAAAACAAATTNTTTAAAAATACTTTTTTTGGATACGTACGAATTTTTATACTAGATAATAATTTTTGGCCAGAAAATACATCTTTACATACCGCATTCTTCGTCACGATCGTAGTTCCATTTAAATATTTACTTTACCCGCGAGTAGTACGTAGTTCTAACACCCGAAAAGTCGATATTTTGCGCATCTCGGTTTAATATTATGCTGAAATGATATGAATAAATTAATAAAAACGTTATATATAAAAGTTAGGTAAATGTATTATTTTTCAAGAAAATGGCATCTCGAACGAGCGGGATCTCATTTTTTAATAACTTTCGCTAAATTTGTAAGCAATAAAATATTTGAATTATACGGTAATTTAACGTTTGCGATGATTAATTGACTTTTGGGCCACCCTCTGTTTTATTCGGAGAAGATGCGTGGAAGGAAATAAGTTCTATTCTGTCTAAATGCTACTTTTACATAAATTAATTATTGCAGTGAAGTCAACCTCCATTAACAATTCTCTCCGACATCTTATTGCCAGATGCAAACATTTCTCGGAGTAATGTGTTTACCCACTTTCTAGATCTCATTATCTACATTTTTGCCTTTTTTTCACCCTTAAAACAGTAAATGCAATGCAAATTCGCTTGAAAAGTACATCGAATGACCTTAAATTTATTGTAAAAAATGATTCATGTTTTGTAGAACATTTTTTAAAGTTAATAATTTTAAATTGGAAATATTAAATCAAAGTAAGTTTTTAATGGATTAATTTACTGATTTTTACCAAGTTTTAAGTTGTTTTATTTGTTTTCTTCTGTGATGGAAGAAGAGCGCGAGAATTATTCTTTCACTTGTCGAAGTAAAGACATTCATACACATATTTTCGATTATTTTACTTATTTCTACAGCAAATTCTACGATAAAATGTGTCTATACCGATATTTTTGCTGTTTTTTTTCTTAGTCATTCGACGAAGTGACAGTTTTATTTAGCGAAGTCGTTGATTTTGGTGATTTGTGCGCCCAACTTACGGCAATGCAAGCGGTTCAATGCGTCAACGACGTTTACACCCTGTGCGATCGAGTGATCGATCATCATCTTGTATATAAGGTAAAAACTAAAAGATTGCTCAAATATACGCCCAAATTTTCTAGAATATTTAAATAAAACACTTCTTTCAGGTAGAAACGGTAGGTCAAGTGTACATGTTAGTCAGTGGTGCGCCCGAGAGGAGGCCCGATCACGCTCAGAATGTTGCTGGAGCGGCTCTGAGTATATTACGAGAAGTAGAGAAGATGGAAGGTAGATACGGAGAGCAGAAAGTTATGGTGAGGATAGGTACGTACCGTTTTAAAACATTTGCAAAATAAAACTTTGTAGCGCCTACAAGTTTCTTCGATATCTATTATAGGGATGCATACCGGACCCGTTGCAGCCGGAGTAGTGGGAAGGAAGATGTTGAGATATTGTTTATTTGGCGACACCGTGAATACCGCTGCCAGAATGCAAAGTCACGGAAAGGTAGGCGAACATTTTGCAGAATTGGAGTAATTGGAAATTAATTTTCACATATAAATTGTGTTTAGGCGGGGAAAATACATATCAGCGAACCCTGTCAGAAGCAGTTGGTAGGAAGTGCGTATAAATGGGAATTTAGAGGCACCATCGACGTTAAGGTAAGTTTGGCACAAATTGATTAATTAATTAGCGTCGGGCGCCGATTCAAGACCATTACGGAAGACGATGGGGTCTATTAACGCGGATAAGCTCCGATCCTCGCTACTCGCCACGAATGGTGCGATCGAATTCGCCACGATCGAATTCGAATCCGGATCCACGCCACGGATGGCTAACGTCTCGTCGCGCCGCCATTTCGCCGAATTTGCATAAATTATGATTATAAAAAGTTGCGTAATAACAAATGTAACGTTTTACAGGGGAAAGGAAAAATGAATACTTATTGGTTAGTCGGATTGCAAGCAGACGGAGAAAGTGTTACGAGTTGAACGGAAAGGCCTATATTTCTTCGTCGTCTTAAAAAATTATTTTATTAACGATGTCTATGTAAATAAAATAAATATATTTATGCATTATAGTTAATACTTTTCAACAAATACCTTTTATTTTTCATACTTACTCCTTTAATATAACCATTCAGTAACTTACTGGTGCCTTCTCTCATCTTATCCTCTTTTTCATCCTTACACGATCTTCCTTTTTTTTATCTCTTTACTCTCTCCTTTTTTATTTTCGTTCTTTCCCATCACTCTCTTTCGTTCTTTAGCATAGGCCCTTCAGTAGGTGCTACATCCTAAAATAATAATTATAACTACATTTGCATAGTATTATGTGCCTAAGATGTAGACCAGGGGTGTCCAACCTTTTTGTTCCTCTGGGCCACATTGGAAGGAGTCATGGCGTTTTGGGCCATAAGTATACTGTAAGGTCTCTTTTTATGCGGATTTTTTATATGCGCTTTTCTGTAGAACGTATCCACCGCATAAAACGAGACCTTACAGTATATAATATATTTGCGACCTAATCCTTAAATATACAAGTATATTTAAGGATTAACATGTCTAGATTATAGTAATAACGATTAAAACTTTATTACGAAAAAGGATATTTTAAAAAATTACTTCTACAGACACTTTCAATTTTTACTTAGAAATAGATAAATTCATTTATTATAAAGAAGTCAAACAAAAATTTATTTGAAAAACACAAATATTTGTTTTATTTGGGTCTTTAATTAATAAAACAACGACGAAACACCATTTTAAAGTGCATTTTTATTCGACTAATATATTTATAAATAATATGCAGCCCATAAGTAATCAATGCGCCAAATGATAATTTTTACGCCAAACTAAAAAAGTATAGCCAAATCTTGCAATGCTGGAAGGAATACTAAATAATGCTGGAGTTCGAACTCAAAGGATTATAGACCCAAATTTGAGAAAAGAAGAAAAAGGCCAAAAGATAAAACGTAGTAAGGAAGGTTGGAAAATTAAGGGTCAATATTTGCATAACAGAAGGTCTATTTAACCTTTCTCACTACTTTTTATCTTTTGGCCTTTCTCTTCTTTTCTCAAGTTTGGGTCTATAATCCTTTGAATCACAACTCCAGCTTTATATAGTATTCCTTCGTCATTCACACATTTCCAAGTATTTGAAAATATTTCCTTTTCACTCGAAAATAAAATATGTATAAAAGTTTACGGCTTTGTGAAACTTCTTTTTTGAGTTTATGCCGTTGAAAAAAATAAATAAAATAAAACAATTTGTCGGTTTTGTTTGCACGTTTATTGGGCCGCATTGGATCTTGCCGTGGGCCGCGGGTTGGACACCCCTGATGTAGACTAAATCGTAAATTTAAAATACTTGCAAGTACTTTTCTCTTATGTCAAATACAAGGTTTTCTTAATGTTTAAATCTATTGCTTTATTTTATTTGTTTTATTTTGTTATACAAGCAATAATTTATTAAATCGATTAAAAACCTTATTTATTATTGTCTAGATTTATACATGTTCTTTACTTATTGATAACTTCTAAGTAGAGTTCTAAGTACGTTTTTAATAAATAAATCAACTTTCAAAAACAAATTATGCTTTTAACTTTACTGTAAATATAAAATATAACATTTATATTAATATATTTTATTTTTAAAATGTTAATTAACAGAAACACAAGTTAATCTATACATAGGCCTATATATAAGCCTATATATATAAATGAGGATGTTTATTTGTTTGTTTGTTCGCTATGCACTCGACAGTTACGTTTACATACTTCTAACTTAGATAACGTCGTACATTTCACCTCAAAATATCGATTGGATTTCTATATATAAATTAATTTATCTACATTCATTTGTTGTCTATTCACGAAGCGCCATCTATTGGCAAAATATTTTAAAAAAATAATAAAACTATATATAATTTCTACAAAAAAGACATCATTTTAAAATATATATATATATATATATTATATTCGCCGAATTACTGTGACAATGATATAGCACAAAATATATGCGACGGGTAGCCCATAGCTTGCACTTGCTTGCACTGAGTGGTGTAGTGTTTTGCCCCGTATATCATACTTTTCCTGTTAGCAATAGAATGGTGTTGGTTACATATCTAACTCCGCTCAGGGAAAAATTTTTGAATTGAAATAACATAATTTCCGGTAAATACCAGAGGTTCCTACAAGTTTACCTGGGTCTCCTGCTATTATGCTTCCTGCGTATCACCTCGATGTTAACCTATCTAACTCCGTTCTACAGATTAAGGAAGGACAGATAGACAGACAGATGACAGTGGCAATCGATAGATCAACAGTTTTTTCAAATTGCAGCTTAATGAATGGCAGCCCGATAAGTACCCTCCAATAACCGAGTCTATAAAACCACTGAACACCGGTACACGTGGGTTCGCGCCTGGTCAACAGACTAACCACGTGGAGTTTTCTGGGTTTTCTTCACGTTAGTAACACTTTGGTCACTTGGTGTGACAAACCTTTGTAGTTATATAAACAAAATACTATAATGTAATATAATGGGTTGGAAGTACGAAAAAATGTAAAACTCTTAATGTTTGTACTTATTTTTTGCCCAGGAAATGCCAAGCTTACCTGCTAGTTATTTATAGACTAAGATATAGGCTACGTTGACATCGCTTTTAGTTATAATTAAAAACTTCAAAGACTGAACTTCGGTGTTTAATCGGAATAAAATTATCAAATCGATAAGTAAAAGTTGATTGATATGCATTATTAACTTCCCTTACATTTTCTCTCTTAATAAAGTTTCATCTTAACATTTTCTGATAAGTTACAAATTAAAAACATGAAAGTTGTCATCTGTAAACATTGAAAATGATAAGACTTTTACTTAAATGTACGTTTTTACTTTAGACATCTTTATTTATTAATTCATAATTTAAAATTCTTCTTCAAAATATTTTAAATATTTATTTAAAATACAGTAAGCGCATCAAAGTGTCTACCTTCCGAATATTAATCATTATAGCATCATACCTTTAATACATCATCGAAACATTTTTTAATATCTTTCCATCTAAATTTACTTTGTAACGTGCCCGTCTCTATAAATTTGTTTCTTCAGATCATAAATTCCATCATCTCTCTCATCAATATACATATTTCTGTCAAACTATACACCAGAGGTATCATCGAATTACAATGCTGAATTGTATTTCACCTATCAGATCGTAAAATATTCAGTAAAAATGACTATCGTTTGTTATACAGTATTTCATGATTTTTTTGCTACTTTTACTAAAGAAATTTATTATGTTTTTTATTCTAATGATTGTTAATATAACGACAGATTATTAAGTTAATTGAAACAACTTACAACCCGTATTTTTCGAGATCTTTCACAATTTCTAATAAATATCTTCTACATCAAAAAAATCATAGAAGTTTCTCCAACAGACATCTTTTTAATAAGACTTTCTATTGAAAGTTTATCGACTACACACTACAAATCTTCTAGAAAATGAAAGTTTCTTTAAATTAGTTCCAAAGTTCTACTAGTTACTTGTCAGTATTCGGAAGGAAATTGTGTTTTCTTTAAGTTTAATCCAGTAATTTATATTTAGATCATTTTAAATAATATCAGCTTATTAATTTAGTAATTATGCAAAGTTTAAAACAATAATATAAATTGACGAGATATGACACGTAACCTCCTTCTATCTCTGCACTCCTTCGGCTTTTAACCGCCAAAATTTAACAGTGTCGATTCCTCTATTACATAAACCTCCCTGCAAAATTTTAGAAATTTTCGAGAAAAGACAGGAGTTATTAAGCTTCAAACTGGCTGAGTAAAATCTTCATCCCCCCGCATACTAACCTCCATACAACAGGAAAAAATCTTAAATTTTTTACATTTTTCAGCGTTTTAAAGTCCCCGAGTTCAAAAATGAAAAAGCTTAGGGGTTCATTTTTTGATTAATCGCCATACTTTCTCTCTGTTACATACAACAACAGGGAAAGTAAAAGTGAGAACCTAAAGGAATGTGCATGTGCTTCCATCTAGCGACTGTAAAAGAAATTATGAAACACTTTTATTTGTTTGAGAATTATCGAAGAATTCACTCTGATTATGTAATCAACAGTGAACTTAATTACCATATTTTATAGCACTTAAGATTCAACTTTTATTCAAGAAAACGACTCAGAAATTGTCCCGCCTCTTACTGTATATTTGAAGTCGCCACCTCCCACAGGCTAATGAATTCCCTAACTAAACAGCCTTCAGCAGGCTACAGGTAACCTCTATCTCCCTCAGCTTATAAATAAAACTCATAGTGTTTTGCTATTAATTAATTGATGATGCACCCTGTCGTTAGACAGTCAATTTGAGCACACGGAAATACAATTCTTTCCAGCAAATTGCGCGGGAATTCTGCAACCATTTGACGTAATAGTAAAAAGTTTAAAATCTGACTACAGGAAGAATAATTATTCCTGTATGACGATACAGGAATAATTACGATCGCCGGTTGAATATACTATTCATTTACACCTTCATTTACAGTCTACTGTACTGTACGTATCGTACGTTCAGGGTCTCCTGCATTGCTAAAGTCGCTGTATACTCGTAACACGAATGTATTTACAAATAAAATTCTTCTTGCTTACAGCGCCAAAAATGCCATAGTGTAAAATTTTAAAACTAATTTTTATGTAAATGTTTTCCGCATGTAGTGATATACAAGATTTGATTGCATTTCGACTACCAAGTATCTCTCTATATTGTGTTGAATAGGGTTACTTTAATTACTATCACCGTTATTTCGACCATAATTATCTATTTAAAAATATTGGCAATATGTATACGTGTATATAATTTAAAATGTTATAGAATGTTAACTATCAGATGAACATACAAAATTAAATGTTGAATTTAGTCGTGATGTGTGTCTTTAAATGCACAGTAATGACGTATGTGGTGAGGGTGACGTCATCACATCATCTCATCCCAACTCTATCGATAAAGGCATTTATTAAGTTTAAAATTTAAAAATATAAAAGAATATTTGGTTTGAAATGAAGTAAATTAATAAAAATGTGTTTAAAGTGCTTAATTTATGCTTATTTTATCTTCAAATATTTATTAAAAAGAATATTTTGTACTCAGATAAATGTAATACGACACGTCTTCTTGCGACGTGCTGCCATCTGTCGAGCCATTACTGCCTTAAATCAATAATTTTTCGTCAGTAGAACGTCACTTTTATTCTATAATAGAAAGCTTTAAAGAATATAAAATTCAGAAAAATAATTTATTTTAATATTAATGTATAAATGAATAAATTTTAGTTGATTAGAATCATTGATC
The DNA here is from genome assembly GCF_000671375.1 of Centruroides sculpturatus. Taxonomy (NCBI): domain Eukaryota; kingdom Metazoa; phylum Arthropoda; class Arachnida; order Scorpiones; family Buthidae; genus Centruroides; species Centruroides sculpturatus. The sequence goes on along the minus strand of NW_019384335.1, from coordinate 281,516 downwards.
AAATATTTATTTTTAATTGTTATCATTTTCTTCCACCAGAGGGATTTCTTAATTTTTAAATAATTTACTACGCTTTTATTATTTTTAATTCATAATTAAATAAATATGTAAAAAGTATGAATATATTAAATTTAAAATGTAATAAATATGAAAAGTTATTTTCTTATTCTAGAACTTGTTTAATAAGGAGTTTGATTACGAGACTTCAGTTAACGTGTAAAGACATTCATTTGTATTCACAACATGAAAAAAATCATTAAAGTCACCCTTTGGCTAGTTTCATACTGAAGTTGCGTAGCTAAAAAGAGTGGCATGAGTTTCGATCAACCATTTTGAACAAAGATTTGAGAGTTCACGTTGGCACTTGTTTTAGCGCGGGTTATTCGCCATACTTTTGATGTTTCGTTTTTCGCAAATTGAGAGCCAGACAGATAATGTAATTAGTTATCTCGTTGTGAATGGCTGATGTGTAAGCTAGAGTGCGCATATAAAAAACGTTATGTATGCAATTTACTTCTTGGTAGCAGCCAAAGTGTGCAGTTTTTCCGCATTTCAGTTTCTGGTACTTGCTGTACTTTGTTTACTCCTACTTGCGCTGTACAGTACGTGTCTTTATGAAATGGCGAGATCAGCAGCTGTGATAATTTCACGTCGCGAATATAACTTCTATAATGCAGTGGGTTAATTTGAAGACGGCGTTAAAGGAGAATTCCGCACCATGGCATTCAACGAGACGAAACTAAATGCGGTGGTATGACAACCTTCTAAGCACACAAGAAAGAAATAAATTCCGTTGAAGGAAGAGAATCTGGCGAGATAAGAAACGTGCGGTACCGTGTGGGTGGAGTAAGCCTATTTGAGCGGTAACTTTTTTGCGGGTTCGAATCTCCATCTCGTTACCGGGTGGAGATTTAATCTTACCTTCTTGGTATGATGGAAGCCTTCGAGGTAATCTCAACTAGTTCGATTTCTCGGCCTTATTAAATTTGTGGACACGAACGAGAACTTAGCTTAAATGTTACCTTTATAATCTTCAACCATTTGTCCTTTTTTCAAAATATTCTCCCTTGAATCTCACACATGTTCACCAGTACGCTTGCATTAAACATATGTATCTAAGAAATATTTACGAACTAATTGAAAATTATTATTTGTAAGCGGAATGTGTCGTTGCAAAGTATGGCGAAAAAGACCTGGAACGTTTTTTTTTGGAAAATGAGTGGCACCAGGCGACTTTACAGGGCAAAGGTAGAAGAATTGAAAGTGCTGATAAAACGGATGGATCTTCAGTAGCAAGAGTGCCAAGATCTGTTAGAAATTAAGGTTGCCTTGAATTTTGGAAATAGTTACATGCAGAAAACTTTTGTTGGAAGGTATACAGTATAATTCAAATAATGTTAAAGTGTAAAAATACTAATTGAATTTAAATATTGATAAATTTGGTCAGTAATTTCATGCCTCTATTAGAACTGTCGATGCAATGTATAAACCATACAGATATACTGTACAGATATATATATATATATATATATATATATATACAGTATATATACAGTACAGTAGACCCCCCTATAACGCTTAGATACGTTCCACGCTAACCGAAAATTACCTTGTAGGAACGATTAAATACATGAGCCAATCGCAGCCCGATAGGTGGGAACTTTACGGACTAAGGCTGTTCGAAAGGTTTTCTTCTATAAAATTAACCGATTCTAGACTAATTCGACTCAACATTTCCAAAACACGTATAATTTTTTGGGAGTAATCCGTATAAACTATGCTATAAACAAAAAATTATAGGATTACTTACCGAGTGTGTACCGTTCGACTACGCCCGTTGTTCAAAGCTTGTCTTCGTCGCGGAACAGCACACGAAACGGCGGCCGCGATATCTGATAAATAATTTATCGCAGAAAGATAACTTGACCTTTGGAGACATCATTAATATAAATAATTTTTATGGCCGTTGAATAAGAAGTGTTTCTTTCACAAGAAATGTATAAAATTAGTGCTGTATTAGACTTACGGTACCTAATTTACATACTGTGCAGACGATAATAAACTCAACTTACTAGCCTAAAATCTCCGTAGCGTGTTGCCAGGCGGCAGAAAGCATATATATAATTATAATAAAGTTACAATAAATTAAGTTAATATATAATTATATATACAGTACCTAATTTATATATAATTAATATATAATTATATGTACAGTACCTAATTTATATATAATTTATATATAATACTAAACAGACGATAGCAAACTCAATTTAGCCGCTCCGTAGCGTGGCGCAGGGTCGGAGGTAAGTAGTTCGGCTGCTCATCCACTATTGGTCCAGACTCTATCAATCTTGTCGCGAAACGACGTTATAGGAGGTACGTTATACGAAAGTTTCTACAATTTTTTCGCTACGTTATAGGAATTGTCGTTATAGGAACGTACGTTATAGGGGGGTCGACTGTATATATACCTAAAATAAGCTCAACATTTACGCTAATTCAAATTATCGCGGCATTTCATTGATTATTCCCAAACATGAATCAATCGGAAAAAAGGTGGTAATTCGTCGTAGCTCTGTACTTTCCTTAAATCTGTTTGTTTTATGCAATTTTGGAAAAGTTGCCTATGGCATCATGGATGCCATAGCCAATATCGGATTCGCTTGGCAAGAATTAACTGATAAATGCATGAACGTGTGGCTGACGGTATCGAAAAATTCTCAACGAAAAGAGCCTATCGCTGTATCGTTAGAATGACCAATTTGTCAACCTAATCGATACAGCAGGAGTAGGAGATGTAGACGAGCAGGATATTAAGGGGTTACTGCAGGTTTCTGGTGAGAGCCTTACCAACAACCTTCAAGAACTGGCAGAACAAGGAATTCGTGTAGAACTGGAAAATATTGATTCTTGAAAACGAAGAACTCAAAGAATTACTCTATAGAAAATCTATAGAGTAATTCTTTAGGTTCCTCGTTTATATCTATAAGTAATTCTTAGTAAACGTTTGGTAACGATAACCGAAATTGTTGATCAAATTGTAGCGAATGATCCAGATTTTGAAAGGAGTGCAAAAGCAAAACGAGGCGTTTTGGATGCGATCTTCCGCTACCGACATTAGCTTAGTGAAAGAAAAAGAAAGTGAGAAATGAAACTACACCATTTTTTCGTAAAAAAAGAATTTCAGAAAAGCCAGGACCTTCATCACAAAAAATGAACTTTACATTTCCCTGTGCATATGTTTATGTGTTATATAACATTTTTGCAAATTAATATACAAACAACTTAAAATTAACGTAAAATTTGTTTATTTTCGGTTGGGTGTTTCCCTTTCCTATTTACTCTGTGTTAAAATGACCTCCGTTTAACGCTGTTTCATTTAGCGCTTTGTCGTCTAAGAACGTATCCCCGCGTTAAGCGGAGTCTTACTGTATATATATTTTGGAANAATTTCTTTCAGATAATCATTACAAACTTATTTCTCATTTTATTAAGTAATTTCCTAACAATGAAAAACTGGGACAAACTAATTTTTGATCCATTGGAATATATATGTTACTGTGAAATACCGAAATTAGAGAATGTCGATATTCTCTGGTGAATGTCGACACATACAAAATACGTCGGTGAAAGACCGAATATTTGATTATATTATTATACATTCGAACAATCGCTGGTATATGTCGACAAGCCCAGATAAGCTTTGGTGGAGGTGAAAACGACACTCGAGAAGCTAATGTTGACAGAGAGGAGACAGTCTGTTCTTCGCTGTTTCCTTCTGCTCAAATTGGTGATACCGTACGAATACAAGTCCTTGATGTCGACCGTGGCCGTACAGATACTCGAAATGTGTTGGCGGTTGTTGTTGGAATAGAAGACTGCGACTTTTATAAATTAGCAAACAACGATGGCACCCTCAAGCAGCTTTATACTTGTAATCAGTTCGTAATCTGTAAAGAAAAGTTACTTTCCATAGATGAGCTTTCTTCTCAAGAAATATCGCTGGAGAAGCAGCTGCAGCTAATTCAAAAAGTGGAGGGCAAGGCTATATACGCTGTCATTGCAAAAAGAAGTGTTCCACGAATAAATGCACCTGTAAAAGCAAGGGACTCTTGTGCAATTCAAAGTACAATAACAATTTAAGCTGTTGCAATAAATAAGATTGTATAACGTTAATCACATAATTTATGTGTAAGTTTATTATTGTAGGCCTATTATTTTATTTAATGATTTAGAATGTGCTGTTTGTTTTAGGTTCAACAGTTTATTTACATGTGCTGTTACTTAAGCTTTCTCCTATTTTGACATATTAAAATGTTGCATTTTTGTCTTGCGTCGAAAGCGAATTAGACCTCATAGAAACATCCGACGACGGCGTCATTCGAGAGCTTCCGACGGACTGACCACAGTGACGACGCGTGTCACGGGGGGGTGCGGGAAAAGCGAGTACAAGTGGCTGAGAGATAGAATCGGTGCCTAATCCTCGTTAATCGATTCAGAACGATTTTTAAATGTTTTTTTTTAATAAAATAAATAATATTTGCGTATGGAACTAAAGAGCCGCAGCTTCACATCCAAAGAGTTGCATGTGACTCGCGAGCCGCAGGTTGCCGACCTCTGTCTTAACGTAATAAAAATATTTTTATTCAACATTCACCATCACGCTGAATGTCGACATTTGACGGTGTAAGTGAGAAATAATGATATTTAGCAAATATTTCGTACATACACAAAACGACTGTGTGAATACTAACATTCACCGGAGAATGTTAACATTCACCAGATATCAGTCATTCACAGTAACATATATAGTCGACCCCCCTATAACGTGGTAGATACGTTCCGCTTTATAAGAATTTCGCGTTGCAGGAATCCTTAAATACATGAGCCAATCACAGCCTGGCATGTATGCAGTTTACGGACTACGGCTGTTTGAAAGGTTTTCTTCCATAAAATTAATCGATTCTAGACTAATTTCACTCAACATTTCCAAAACACGTATAATTTTTTGGGAATAATCCGTATAAACTACAGTATACTATAAACAAAAATTTGTAGGATTACTTACCGAGTGTGCACCGTTCGACCACGCCATTGCTTAAGCTTGTTTCCGTCGCGGAGCAGCGCAGCAAACGGCGGACGCGTTTTCTGATAAGTTATTTTTCTGTGAAAAATTCGTTGAACTTTGCAGACATCATTAATAGAAATAATTTTTATGGTCGTTGAATAAGAAATGTTATTTTCACAAGAAATGTATAAAATTACAGTACTGTATTATACTTACAGTACCTAATTTAGGTCTATATACTGTACAGACGATAGTAAACTCAACTTACCCGCCTAAACTCTCCGTAGCTTGTAAATAGTTTGGCTGCTCGTCCACTATTGGTCCAGATTCGACCAATCCTGTCGCGACACGAATCGGCGATGACGTTTTACCGCATTTTACGAGTCTCTTTTAACGTCTTTATACGAATACGATCACAATTTTTCGCCGCGATATACGAATCCGCATTATATGAACCGGCGTTATACGGGGGCTACTATATATATAATATATACACTTACACATCTACTCGTTGCATGTTATATTAAATCCACTAAAGTGTCTATGTACTGTACAGTGTAATAATGCAGAAATTTGCTAAGTGAAATCTTTTATTTGTTTCAGATCAAGTATTTCATCTAAAGAGACTCCCAATTTATAAGCAATTGAAGCTCAGAGTTTCAGCACATCCGTCAGACGTACCATGATAAGGTCACGAACGTAAATGCACTGTAAAGAATCAGTACATGTACCAGAACAGTGCAACCAACAGATTTCCTCGTCGACAAATTTCGACTAAGAAACCTGACATTGGAGCACAACATGGAAAGAAAATATATGAAATTGTTCAATAAAGGAGACAAAGTAAGTATAATGTTTTCACTGATAGTACTATGAGTTCTTTCTTATAATTCCTTACACAAAATTTAAATAGAAAATCATAACACATGATTCCAATTTCGTTGTCGAGTGTTCGGCAGTGCGACAATGGCCAAAAAAATATGACTAGTTAGATTTTCTGTGACATAGTTGCGACATGTTGAATGAAAGTCGCCAAGTCGTACATTTGTTCAGAAAGTCGCTTTTCTTTGCCTTCCTATCACACCACTGTAAATGTTACATTAGTTTAAAGTTCCGAATGACAAAATGTCGGCCATAGTCTTGTGTGTAATCAAACATTCTGCATTGAAGACGAGACAATAATTTTCACATTCTAACTCTGTTTCTGAACAGCTTAGAAATATTTTAATAATTAGCTGATACAATAGAGGCATATTCTGTCCAGCAAGTAAAATACTTGCTGGACAGAATATGCCTCTATTGTATATTGTATTNAGTTCGAACTCAAAGGATTATAGACCCAAATTTGAGAAAAGAAGAAAAAGGCCAAAAGATAAAACGTAGTAAGGAAGGTTGGAAAATTAAGGGTCAATATTTGCATAACAGAAGGTCTATTTAACCTTTCTCACTACTTTTTATCTTTTGGCCTTTCTCTTCTTTTCTCAAGTTTGGGTCTATAATCCTTTGAATCACAACTCCAGCTTTATATAGTATTCCTTCGTCATTCACACATTTCCAAGTATTTGAAAATATTTCCTTTTCACTCGAAAATAAAATATGTATAAAAGTTTACGGCTTTGTGAAACTTCTTTTTTGAGTTTATGCCGTTGAAAAAAATAAATAAAATAAAACAATTTGTCGGTTTTGTTTGCACGTTTATTGGGCCGCATTGGATCTTGCCGTGGGCCGCGGGTTGGACACCCCTGATGTAGACTAAATCGTAAATTTAAAATACTTGCAAGTACTTTTCTCTTATGTCAAATACAAGGTTTTCTTAATGTTTAAATCTATTGCTTTATTTTATTTGTTTTATTTTGTTATACAAGCAATAATTTATTAAATCGATTAAAAACCTTATTTATTATTGTCTAGATTTATACATGTTCTTTACTTATTGATAACTTCTAAGTAGAGTTCTAAGTACGTTTTTAATAAATAAATCAACTTTCAAAAACAAATTATGCTTTTAACTTTACTGTAAATATAAAATATAACATTTATATTAATATATTTTATTTTAAAAATGTTAATTAACAGAAACACAAGTTAATCTATACATAGGCCTATATATAAGCCTATATATATAAATGAGGATGTTTATTTGTTTGTTTGTTCGCTATGCACTCGACAGTTACGTTTACATACTTCTAACTTAGATAACGTCGTACATTTCACCTCAAAATATCGATTGGATTTCTATATATAAATTAATTTATCTACATTCATTTGTTGTCTATTCACGAAGCGCCATCTATTGGCAAAATATTTTAAAAAAATAATAAAACTATATATAATTTCTACAAAAAAGACATCATTTTAAAATATATATATATATATATTATATTCGCCGAATTACTGTGACAATGATATAGCACAAAATATATGCGACGGGTAGCCCATAGCTTGCACTTGCTTGCACTGAGTGGTGTAGTGTTTTGCCCCGTATATCATACTTTTCCTGTTAGCAATAGAATGGTGTTGGTTACATATCTAACTCCGCTCAGGGAAAAATTTTTGAATTGAAATAACATAATTTCCGGTAAATACCAGAGGTTCCTACAAGTTTACCTGGGTCTCCTGCTATTATGCTTCCTGCGTATCACCTCGATGTTAACCTATCTAACTCCGTTCTACAGATTAAGGAAGGACAGATAGACAGACAGATGACAGTGGCAATCGATAGATCAACAGTTTTTTCAAATTGCAGCTTAATGAATGGCAGCCCGATAAGTACCCTCCAATAACCGAGTCTATAAAACCACTGAACACCGGTACACGTGGGTTCGCGCCTGGTCAACAGACTAACCACGTGGAGTTTTCTGGGTTTTCTTCACGTTAGTAACACTTTGGTCACTTGGTGTGACAAACCTTTGTAGTTATATAAACAAAATACTATAATGTAATATAATGGGTTGGAAGTACGAAAAAATGTAAAACTCTTAATGTTTGTACTTATTTTTTGCCCAGGAAATGCCAAGCTTACCTGCTAGTTATTTATAGACTAAGATATAGGCTACGTTGACATCGCTTTTAGTTATAATTAAAAACTTCAAAGACTGAACTTCGGTGTTTAATCGGAATAAAATTATCAAATCGATAAGTAAAAGTTGATTGATATGCATTATTAACTTCCCTTACATTTTCTCTCTTAATAAAGTTTCATCTTAACATTTTCTGATAAGTTACAAATTAAAAACATGAAAGTTGTCATCTGTAAACATTGAAAATGATAAGACTTTTACTTAAATGTACGTTTTTACTTTAGACATCTTTATTTATTAATTCATAATTTAAAATTCTTCTTCAAAATATTTTAAATATTTATTTAAAATACAGTAAGCGCATCAAAGTGTCTACCTTCCGAATATTAATCATTATAGCATCATACCTTTAATACATCATCGAAACATTTTTTAATATCTTTCCATCTAAATTTACTTTGTAACGTGCCCGTCTCTATAAATTTGTTTCTTCAGATCATAAATTCCATCATCTCTCTCATCAATATACATATTTCTGTCAAACTATACACCAGAGGTATCATCGAATTACAATGCTGAATTGTATTTCACCTATCAGATCGTAAAATATTCAGTAAAAATGACTATCGTTTGTTATACAGTATTTCATGATTTTTTTGCTACTTTTACTAAAGAAATTTATTATGTTTTTTATTCTAATGATTGTTAATATAACGACAGATTATTAAGTTAATTGAAACAACTTACAACCCGTATTTTTCGAGATCTTTCACAATTTCTAATAAATATCTTCTACATCAAAAAAATCATAGAAGTTTCTCCAACAGACATCTTTTTAATAAGACTTTCTATTGAAAGTTTATCGACTACACACTACAAATCTTCTAGAAAATGAAAGTTTCTTTAAATTAGTTCCAAAGTTCTACTAGTTACTTGTCAGTATTCGGAAGGAAATTGTGTTTTCTTTAAGTTTAATCCAGTAATTTATATTTAGATCATTTTAAATAATATCAGCTTATTAATTTAGTAATTATGCAAAGTTTAAAACAATAATATAAATTGACGAGATATGACACGTAACCTCCTTCTATCTCTGCACTCCTTCGGCTTTTAACCGCCAAAATTTAACAGTGTCGATTCCTCTATTACATAAACCTCCCTGCAAAATTTTAGAAATTTTCGAGAAAAGACAGGAGTTATTAAGCTTCAAACTGGCTGAGTAAAATCTTCATCCCCCCGCATACTAACCTCCATACAACAGGAAAAAATCTTAAATTTTTTACATTTTTCAGCGTTTTAAAGTCCCCGAGTTCAAAAATGAAAAAGCTTAGGGTTCATTTTTTGATTAATCGCCATACTTTCTCTCTGTTACATACAACAACAGGGAAAGTAAAAGTGAGAACCTAAAGGAATGTGCATGTGCTTCCATCTAGCGACTGTAAAAGAAATTATGAAACACTTTTATTTGTTTGAGAATTATCGAAGAATTCACTCTGATTATGTAATCAACAGTGAACTTAATTACCATATTTTATAGCACTTAAGATTCAACTTTTATTCAAGAAAACGACTCAGAAATTGTCCCGCCTCTTACTGTATATTTGAAGTCGCCACCTCCCACAGGCTAATGAATTCCCTAACTAAACAGCCTTCAGCAGGCTACAGGTAACCTCTATCTCCCTCAGCTTATAAATAAAACTCATAGTGTTTTGCTATTAATTAATTGATGATGCACCCTGTCGTTAGACAGTCAATTTGAGCACACGGAAATACAATTCTTTCCAGCAAATTGCGCGGGAATTCTGCAACCATTTGACGTAATAGTAAAAAGTTTAAAATCTGACTACAGGAAGAATAATTATTCCTGTATGACGATACAGGAATAATTACGATCGCCGGTTGAATATACTATTCATTTACACCTTCATTTACAGTCTACTGTACTGTACGTATCGTACGTTCAGGGTCTCCTGCATTGCTAAAGTCGCTGTATACTCGTAACACGAATGTATTTACAAATAAAATTCTTCTTGCTTACAGCGCCAAAAATGCCATAGTGTAAAATTTTAAAACTAATTTTTATGTAAATGTTTTCCGCATGTAGTGATATACAAGATTTGATTGCATTTCGACTACCAAGTATCTCTCTATATTGTGTTGAATAGGGTTACTTTAATTACTATCACCGTTATTTCGACCATAATTATCTATTTAAAAATATTGGCAATATGTATACGTGTATATAATTTAAAATGTTATAGAATGTTAACTATCAGATGAACATACAAAATTAAATGTTGAATTTAGTCGTGATGTGTGTCTTTAAATGCACAGTAATGACGTATGTGGTGAGGGTGACGTCATCACATCATCTCATCCCAACTCTATCGATAAAGGCATTTATTAAGTTTAAAATTTAAAAATATAAAAGAATATTTGGTTTGAAATGAAGTAAATTAATAAAAATGTGTTTAAAGTGCTTAATTTATGCTTATTTTATCTTCAAATATTTATTAAAAAGAATATTTTGTACTCAGATAAATGTAATACGACACGTCTTCTTGCGACGTGCTGCCATCTGTCGAGCCATTACTGCCTTAAATCAATAATTTTTCGTCAGTAGAACGTCACTTTTATTCTATAATAGAAAGCTTTAAAGAATATAAAATTCAGAAAAATAATTTATTTTAATATTAATGTATAAATGAATAAATTTTAGTTGATTAGAATCATTGATCAAATATTTATTTTTAATTGTTATCATTTTCTTCCACCAGAGGGATTTCTTAATTTTTAAATAATTTACTACGCTTTTATTATTTTTAATTCATAATTAAATAAATATGTAAAAAGTATGAATATATTAAATTTAAAATGTAATAAATATGAAAAGTTATTTTCTTATTCTAGAACTTGTTTAATAAGGAGTTTGATTACGAGACTTCAGTTAACGTGTAAAGACATTCATTTGTATTCACAACATGAAAAAAATCATTAAAGTCACCCTTTGGCTAGTTTCATACTGAAGTTGCGTAGCTAAAAAGAGTGGCATGAGTTTCGATCAACCATTTTGAACAAAGATTTGAGAGTTCACGTTGGCACTTGTTTTAGCGCGGGTTATTCGCCATACTTTTGATGTTTCGTTTTTCGCAAATTGAGAGCCAGACAGATAATGTAATTAGTTATCTCGTTGTGAATGGCTGATGTGTAAGCTAGAGTGCGCATATAAAAAACGTTATGTATGCAATTTACTTCTTGGTAGCAGCCAAAGTGTGCAGTTTTTCCGCATTTCAGTTTCTGGTACTTGCTGTACTTTGTTTACTCCTACTTGCGCTGTACAGTACGTGTCTTTATGAAATGGCGAGATCAGCAGCTGTGATAATTTCACGTCGCGAATATAACTTCTATAATGCAGTGGGTTAATTTGAAGACGGCGTTAAAGGAGAATTCCGCACCATGGCATTCAACGAGACGAAACTAAATGCGGTGGTATGACAACCTTCTAAGCACACAAGAAAGAAATAAATTCCGTTGAAGGAAGAGAATCTGGCGAGATAAGAAACGTGCGGTACCGTGTGGGTGGAGTAAGCCTATTTGAGCGGTAACTTTTTTGCGGGTTCGAATCTCCATCTCGTTACCGGGTGGAGATTTAATCTTACCTTCTTGGTATGATGGAAGCCTTCGAGGTAATCTCAACTAGTTCGATTTCTCGGCCTTATTAAATTTGTGGACACGAACGAGAACTTAGCTTAAATGTTACCTTTATAATCTTCAACCATTTGTCCTTTTTTCAAAATATTCTCCCTTGAATCTCACACATGTTCACCAGTACGCTTGCATTAAACATATGTATCTAAGAAATATTTACGAACTAATTGAAAATTATTATTTGTAAGCGGAATGTGTCGTTGCAAAGTATGGCGAAAAAGACCTGGAACGTTTTTTTTTGGAAAATGAGTGGCACCAGGCGACTTTACAGGGCAAAGGTAGAAGAATTGAAAGTGCTGATAAAACGGATGGATCTTCAGTAGCAAGAGTGCCAAGATCTGTTAGAAATTAAGGTTGCCTTGAATTTTGGAAATAGTTACATGCAGAAAACTTTTGTTGGAAGGTATACAGTATAATTCAAATAATGTTAAAGTGTAAAAATACTAATTGAATTTAAATATTGATAAATTTGGTCAGTAATTTCATGCCTCTATTAGAACTGTCGATGCAATGTATAAACCATACAGATATACTGTACAGATATATATATATATATATATATATATATATACAGTATATATACAGTACAGTAGACCCCCCTATAACGCTTAGATACGTTCCACGCTAACCGAAAATTACCTTGTAGGAACGATTAAATACATGAGCCAATCGCAGCCCGATAGGTGGGAACTTTACGGACTAAGGCTGTTCGAAAGGTTTTCTTCTATAAAATTAACCGATTCTAGACTAATTCGACTCAACATTTCCAAAACACGTATAATTTTTTGGGAGTAATCCGTATAAACTATGCTATAAACAAAAAATTATAGGATTACTTACCGAGTGTGTACCGTTCGACTACGC
>NW_019384335.1:260371-264655 GCF_000671375.1 Centruroides sculpturatus | reverse complement strand
CAAACGGCGGCCGCGTTTTCTGATAAGTTATTTTTCTGTGAAAAATTCGTTGAACTTTGCAGACATCATTAATAGAAATAATTTTTATGGTCGTTGAATAAGAAATGTTATTTTCACAAGAAATGTATAAAATTACAGTACTGTATTATACTTACAGTACCTAATTTAGGTCTATATACTGTACAGACGATAGTAAACTCAACTTACCCGCCTAAACTCTCCGTAGCTTGTAAATAGTTTGGCTGCTCGTCCACTATTGGTCCAGATTCGACCAATCCTGTCGCGACACGAATCGGCGATGACGTTTTACCGCATTTTACGAGTCTCTTTTAACGTCTTTATACGAATACGATCACAATTTTTCGCCGCGATATACGAATCCGCATTATATGAACCGGCGTTATACGGGGGCTACTATATATATAATATATACACTTACACATCTACTCGTTGCATGTTATATTAAATCCACTAAAGTGTCTATGTACTGTACAGTGTAATAATGCAGAAATTTTCTAAGTGAAATCTTTTATTTGTTTCAGATCAAGTATTTCATCTAAAGAGACTCCCAATTTATAAGCAATTGAAGCTCAGAGTTTCAGCACATCCGTCAGACGTACCATGATAAGGTCACGAACGTAAATGCACTGTAAAGAATCAGTACATGTACCAGAACAGTGCAACCAACAGATTTCCTCGTCGACAAATTTCGACTAAGAAACCTGACATTGGAGCACAACATGGAAAGAAAATATATGAAATTGTTCAATAAAGGAGACAAAGTAAGTATAATGTTTTCACTGATAGTACTATGAGTTCTTTCTTATAATTCCTTACACAAAATTTAAATAGAAAATCATAACACATGATTCCAATTTCGTTGTCGAGTGTTCAGCAGTGCGACAATGGCCAAAAAAATATGACTAGTTAGATTTTCTGTGATATAGTTGCGACATGTTGAATGAAAGTCGCCAAGTCGTACATTTGTTCAGAAAGTCGCTTTTCTTTGCCTTCCTATCACACCACTGTAAATGTTACATTAGTTTAAAGTTCCGAATGACAAAATGTCGGCCATAGTCTTGTGTGTAATCAAACATTCTGCATTGAAGACGAGACAATAATTTTCACATTCTAACTCTGTTTCTGAACAGCTTAGAAATATTTTAATAATTAGCTGATACAATAGAGGCATATTCTGTCCAGCAAGTAAAATACTTGCTGGACAGAATATGCCTCTATTGTATATTGTATTACTTTCTAATATTTCATTTTTGTTCCTTTGTAATAAAAATTTACAATTTGTTTTAATAACAGCCCATTCCCTTTATAGTTTATTGTTGTATTTTTAATTATTTAATCTACAAAGCAATTAATTAACGATCTATCAGATTTCAACTTTCGAAAGTCTCCCTCCAGCACGGAGTCCTGGCAATAGAACGTTTGTCGCTTATTTTAAATAGAATTGTTAAACAATTCTTCACAGAATAAAAGAAAATGTGATTATCGAGATCGAAAATTGAAAGACCTAAATCATAAATTAATGACTATTTCCAGTTGACTAAATTAAATAATAAATTAATTAATAGTACAAATGATTAAATAAGATCTGAAAAATGGAATGACAAAGAATTATTACTGTATCATTAATTAGGTCTTTTGTTTTAAATTAGTTTAATTATTATTCTTGATGCCTTTCTATCACACCATTGTAAATGTTACATTCGTTTAAAGTGCTTTAGATAATTATTCTGGAACTCTTGTTATAAATAAAATGTTTTAAGATAGTTTTTACATTTAGCTTAGTTTTTCAATATTTTATATTATTTAAAATGTTACAGCAATGTAGATGAATTGTCGCTAATTTGGAAGGGCATATTATTAACAGGATTCGATTGTCTTGCGAATAAAATTGTTATATAAATGTATGGCTAAATTATTAATTTATGTTTAATTAAATAACAATATTTTATATTCATCTGTTTATAAAAAATACTTTTCTGTCTCATGAATAAAACTCAAAATTAGTTTGTTTTCATGATGTACAGTTGAATTATTTATTATCTTATCATACTCTTAACATACTTTTTGATAATTACGATTTTTTTCACGAGATACGTTTCTCTTTTAGATTTCATTATTAACATTATCCATCTCTATAATTTCTTTCGACTTGTTTATAAATTATTTCAGCTTTATATCTGCATATCTATACTAATAATACAGTACTTATGTGTTTATTGTCTTAAACGATTCTGTCATTTCAGTTCTTCTGATAGAACTCGAGAAGTTATGCTTTACATAATATTTCTTAAAAATGTCGTTGCGTAAAGCGAATAGTTAAAACAATTATGATTAAATCAATATCGTTTTAATATCTTTAATCATGCTCTGTGTCAATAGCCTACATTTAGGAAGATTTATAACTGCTGATCTGAAATTCATAATTGGTTCTTCACATTACTAAAACACAACATGGGAAAAAACATATAGNTTATTTTTAATTCATAATTAAATAAATATGTAAAAAGTATGAATATATTAAATTTAAAATGTAATAAATATGAAAAGTTATTTTCTTATTCTAGAACTTGTTTAATAAGGAGTTTGATTACGAGACTTCAGTTAACGTGTAAAGACATTCATTTGTATTCACAACATGAAAAAAATCATTAAAGTCACCCTTTGGCTAGTTTCATACTGAAGTTGCGTAGCTAAAAAGAGTGGCATGAGTTTCGATCAACCATTTTGAACAACGATTTGAGAGTTCACGTTGGCACTTGTTTTAGCGCGGGTTATTCGCCATACTTTTGATGTTTCGTTTTTCGCAAATTGAGAGCCAGACAGATAATGTAATTAGTTATCTCGTTGTGAATGGCTGATGTGTAAGCTAGAGTGCGCATATAAAAAACGTTATGTATGCAATTTACTTCTTGGTAGCAGCCAAAGTGTGCAGTTTTTCCGCATTTCAGTTTCTGGTACTTGCTGTACTTTGTTTACTCCTACTTGCGCTGTACAGTACGTGTCTTTATGAAATGGCGAGATCAGCAGCTGTGATAATTTCACGTCGCGAATATAACTTCTATAATGCAGTGGGTTAATTTGAAGACGGCGTTAAAGGAGAATTCCGCACCACGGCATTCAACGAGACGAAACTAAATGCGGTGGTATGACAACCTTCTAAGCACACAAGAAAGAAATAAATTCCGTTGAAGGAAGAGAATCTGGCGAGATAAGAAACGTGCGGTACCGTGTGGGTGGAGTAAGCCTATTTGAGCGGTAACTTTTTTGCGGGTTCGAATCTCCATCTCGTTACCGGGTGGAGATTTAATCTTACCTTCTTGGTATGATGGAAGCCTTCGAGGTAATCTCAACTAGTTCGATTTCTCGGCCTTATTAAATTTGTGGACACGAACGAGAACTTAGCTTAAATGTTACCTTTATAATCTTCAACCATTTGTCCTTTTTTCAAAATATTCTCCCTTGAATCTCACACATGTTCACCAGTACGCTTGCATTAAACATATGTATCTAAGAAATATTTACGAACTAATTGAAAATTATTATTTGTAAGCGGAATGTGTCGTTGCAAAGTATGGCGAAAAAGACCTGGAACGTTTTTTTTTTGGAAAATGAGTGGCACCAGGCGACTTTACAGGGCAAAGGTAGAAGAATTGAAAGTGCTGATAAAACGGATGGATCTTCAGTAGCAAGAGTGCCAAGATCTGTTAGAAATTAAGGTTGCCTTGAATTTTGGAAATAGTTACATGCAGAAAACTTTTGTTGGAAGGTATACAGTATAATTCAAATAATGTTAAAGTGTAAAAATACTAATTGAATTTAAATATTGATAAATTTGGTCAGTAATTTCATGCCTCTATTAGAACTGTCGATGCAATGTATAAACCATACAGATATACTGTACAGATATATATATATATATATATATATATATATACAGTATATATACAGTACAGTAGACCCCCCTATAACGCTTAGATACGTTCCACGCTAACCGAAAATTACCTTGTAGGAACGATTAAATACATGAGCCAATCGCAGCCCGATAGGTGGGAACTTTACGGACTAAGGCTGTTCGAAAGGTTTTCTTCTATAAAATTAACCGATTCTAGACTAATTCGACTCAACATTTCCAAAACACGTATAATTTTTTGGGAGTAATCCGTATAAACTATGCTATAAACAAAAAATTATAGGATTACTTACCGAGTGTGTACCGTTCGACTACGCCCGTTGTTCAAAGCTTGTCTTCGTCGCGGAACAGCA
>NW_019384335.1:248293-253688 GCF_000671375.1 Centruroides sculpturatus | reverse complement strand
TTTTTTGAAAATATACAGTAAGGTTCCGTATTACCACCCGATTTTCTCTAAGCCTACTTTCGGACTTTTTGTACAAAAGCCTTCAAAAACCATACTTATAATTACACTAGCGAAAAATCCAATTAGGAACATTTAATTTACTAGTTACCAGTACTTTTCGCACAAAAAAATGTGGGTGTAGTTATGATACCTTGTTTACAATTCACTAAAATGTAATTGGGGTTCCATAATACCATAAATACCATAATTCCATAAATGTGGGTGTAGTTATGATACCTTGTTTACAATTCACTAAAATGTAATTGGGGTTCCATAATACCACCTTCTCCTCTATATTTTTACTTCTGTCAATTTTTTCCATTCACACAATTTGATAATTTACACGGATTTCATAACATTCTGTGAAATAAATGTAACATGTTCTGTAAAATTTCAAAGTTATTACTGATTTTTATGAAGCGAAAAAATGCAAATTTCTCAATATCGCTTTAATTTTTGAATTTCGGAGATTACATTACATAGAATTTCGTTATATTGAAATACTGTGTTTCGTTTAATGTTGTAACTCTGTTAACATTAAAAACAATTGTATAACTGTATATATATTATTCACGAACATCTACATCAAATTAATGATTACATAATACAAATCCCTGGACAATGGGAAAATAAAAATGGCGTTGTTAAGTGATTATTTTGTACAAAATGTAAATATGGCTGTTTCCGTTGTTGGAAGGTGGCCATTATTGGAGATTCCACTGTATATAAATTATGATTTGTAGAAATTTTGATACTTTGATAAAGCAAAAAAATGCACCCTGTTTCCACAACCGGATGATCCGGTTGTTGAAATGCGCCCACCGGTGGAACGGGTGCAACGAGTTTGCATTAGCATTGCACTCTATATTTTGAAAATTAATCATCGTTAAAAGATACATTTACATCATTAATAAGTTTTCTAGTCATTGCCACTGTCAAAGTATTGATTGCTTAGAAATACAGCACGATTCTGCAAATTTGTGAGGAAAAATCGTTCGTAGGTATTTACAAAAAGAAGTATTTAGTTGACCTAAATGACATATTTGCAAAGCTGCCACCTTGTAGTTTCGTCATTCTTTATGCAGTATCACAATCTTTTTATTTAATATCTCTTTTGATAGTTCTGCTAGTGTTAGCTAGTATTAAAACATTCCATTATTAGCATGTATAGGTTATGTTTTTAAGTGATATTATGTATTCAAAATTTTTATATTGCCAAATGAGTGCCACGCCTTTCATTCTCGGGTCATTTTGCAATTACTTAAATACAAGGATGATATTCTTAAATTTTTTTCAAAATGTGTTCGATATTTGAATTTTCTTTGGCCAGAATTCTTTATGTCCCAAGACAAAACGTCACTGTCCGGTCGTGTTTTATCCTATTCCACGAGTGGACCATTTGACATTTTTGAAAAGTTAAATTTCTTGAAATTGTAGCTTCAAAATTTGGGCAACAATTGTAATATGTATAATTAAACTGTTTCTCTGTAGCTTCAATTCACAAGAAATGATTGTAAGCCAGTGTCCTGATGTAGAACGGTCTCTTCTATGTAGGCTATAATTAAATATATAAACTAGATATTGTTAATTTAAACATAAGAAATGATATTTGTTACATTTCACTACACCAGTTAAGTGATTAATTTGTTTTTTTTCCTTTGTTATATCATCGAAAGTTAAATTATCTCATCCAGATCAATCTGTGCAAATAATAAAACTATTTAAATTTTGCTGCGAGCATTTCCGTTACTTGAAAATTACATAAATTTTAATTGAAACGAAACCAATTTAAAGCTGCATCAAGAAACCTATTCGATTTTCTAGATGAATTACGCTGGACTTTTATTTCCCATTATTTCTGTTTAATCTATAAATTTAAATTTACAATCTGAGAAAATTACGTTGAAAGATGATATCTGTAATTTTCTAAAATTGATTCTCGATAAATGAAAATAATTTATGCAACGTCTACACAAACTAATGTCGCCTAAAGGAAATTATTTTAATTCTTTCCATAATGTACTGTGCATAATAATGATTATGTATTCAACAATATGCTGTAATTAATGTAAACAAATTATAAAAGGAAATCAAAATAAGCTATTGGTATGAAAATTTGTTGTACTTTTTACCATTTTCTTTGTGATTTAAACCGTAAACTGTAGATTTACTTATTTAAAATTATAACATCTATTCATTTATATTAGCTTGTTAAGTTTAACTCGACATTAAATTTAATTAAAGGTTTCATTTGAATTTTAATATAGGAGGGAGAAGAGATCGGAATGAATTAAATTTAAAGACTAACTGCTTCCAAAAGTATCCATATTTTAAGCAAAAATATTCAAGTTTAAAATATTTACTAAAATTAAAATTTTAATGCTAAATTATTGATATAAAGAGATGGTTAGTAAGGGCATATCTTGTTTTATTTTAAAGTATTTTATCTTGATTTATTTTTTAGAGTAAGCAAATAATTCTGGAAAAATGCCACATTGTCATAAAATGCAGATAGAAACACATCATCACTGCCTGCCTACATTTTATGTAAATATTCTATTGAATTTGAAAATACCGAAAGTTTCCAGTAGATATTTATGATAATATAAAGAGTTTATTTATTTTATAAGTAATTTATTTGTATGTTATGGGAAAAATGATATTCCAACCTATCAATTTTCAAGAAATGTTTTTAAAATGTTCATTGTTTATTTTTCAAAATTTTATGATTTACATACTGCTGCTATTGTGAGCGTAATGGTTATGCAAAAATAGTCTTCTTTGTGTCACAGGGTGAAAATAATTAAAAAAAACCATAAAAGAAAAGTGTATTATACTTTAAATGTAATACAC
This sequence comes from Centruroides sculpturatus, assembly GCF_000671375.1. NCBI lineage: Eukaryota > Metazoa > Arthropoda > Arachnida > Scorpiones > Buthidae > Centruroides > Centruroides sculpturatus. The sequence goes on along the minus strand of NW_019384335.1, from coordinate 250,796 downwards.
TTCTCTTGTATCATCTAATTGCGTTTTGAAAAACTAAAGTTAAACGAGTGATCGTAAAGCGAGACTTTGTATTTCCCATTAGCTCAGTAGTATCAATCGGTATTACATTCCTAAAAATGCAGCTTTAACTATATTATATTATATTAAAAGTGCAGCTAATATATATATAATAAGGAAAAAATACGGTATTTTGTACAATTATAANTCAGATGGCGTCACTAGTCTTGTGAAAGGGGAGAGCGTGTGTTTATAGTAGTAAAAAAAAATTATAATAGAATATAAAATGTATTATTTTACATAAAGATCAATCATTCATGTTGATGTGTTAAAGGATTTACTTTGGTATGCGAATGTTAAAACAAATACAAGAAATGGAGCAAACGTAATAGTGGAGTGTCGTTGAGAGTGTATGTGACACATTCTTATCTGGTCCCAGCAATAAATGACATACTTGGAAGCGATAACCAACTTATATGGACGACTTTAAGGAAGAATCTCTTCTTTTGGATGGACGATTTTTTAAGATTAGAATCATAAATTTTAACAGATGTACTGATAATTTGTCAAACTTACTAGAAATTTAATTGAGGATTATGTTAATTGAAGATATTTTATAGAGATTTATCTATTAGCCTATATCAATATACTTTTTTAATTTCCGTCTTAATTTATTATTCAAATTAATGGATGTAATTTTGTAATTTTAAAAGGTTCTTCTTAATTATTTCCTATTTTAAATTTTTTACTTGATTTTATGACCTTATTTACAGTTATGAGATTACTTTTTAATCTAACCTCTTATAAATAGTAATAACATAAAACGCCCTTAGTACTGGAAATCTCTACACATTAATCGATAAACTTCTCAAATATATATTTAAATTATATTCTTTTATTAAATAAAACCGAATTATGCAATTATTATGTTAAATATTTTGTCTAAACGACAATTTTGTGTAATAAATTATTATAAGTCACTATTTTTCATTCTGATAATAATTAATTGTCTAAAAATAAAATTTGAGAATACATCTGATAATAGAGAAGATTAAAATTTTAAATCATGTCATTCTCTGATTGTTCAATATGTTTCCCAGTGTTTCCCAAATCTTTCGGACTACAGCCCCTTTCAGTTCATATATAATTTTTTTTTGTTTTAAACTTAATTTTTGTCCTCTTTGTTTCCCAGCACCCCTAGTGTCCCTCGTCTTTCAGCTTTATTTTGATTCTTCTATGGCTCTCAAGGAAGCAGTAGCGCCCAATTTGGAAATCACTGGTCTCCTGAGAGCCGTAGTATACCGGTCTACACATGTATGTATGTATATATAATTATAAACGGACAGTTTAAATGTTCAAAGTTCTATTACTAGAACTCACTTGTTACAATATAAATATTTAATTAAGATTTATCATGTTGAATTTTATGTTTAACATTTAAATACAGAGGATTCGTATCTGTTCGTATCCTTATATTATTTTTTCAGGTATTAAAAATGAGGTAAGAGATGAAAAGAATGTATAAGCTTATTATAAACATATTAAATAAAAGGAATAAACGAATTATATTTTTAATTTATACTTATGGGTAGAAAATTTGCGACATTCAATCCCTTATATTATATTATTTGACTTAACTTTAAACATTTAGAAATAATTTCCAGTCTTTGGTTTTATTACCATTATAAAAAATAATAATTTTATCGAATTATTTTTCGGTAATTTTAACTTCGTAATATACTTAATTTATTTAAGAAATTTTAATTTCCTTTACTTTCAAATTAATTATTTCTTGCATTATTTTAAGGATCTGAGGCTCTACGTTTTTCATATCTGGTCTCGATTTTTCAATGTGGACCTTTTTTTTTAATGTGATTAATTTTTTGTCTTAATTTCAAATTACTTGTGAACGTTTTATATTACTTATAATCATTTTTTCCTCTTAGAAATTATAAGTTTTATTCCAATTATCAATTATTATTAACAATTTTTATAGCAGTTTACAGTGAAATCTCATATTTTTGAATGTTGTAAAGTGACTTTCTATAAAGTTAAATGATAAAGATTTCGATAAATATGGACAAAGAAAGTATAATAAACAATTTTCTCGTGCTGTATGAAGAGGAAGAAAGTTGAAAAATATCCATTTTAGAAATTAAAAGAGACGTATCTCACTTTAAATTTATTCTAATCTCATATCAGAAGCATACAGTTTAATAGAATTAAAATACTGTATAATTAAGGAATTTAATTAATATTAATATTTATCGTTAAAGTTTTAAAGCTAAAAATGTTTACATTTGCATATAGGAAAGTTAAGAAACGTCTCCATAAGCAAATGAAAACATTTTTAGAAATCAAGAGCTGCATTACTTACGCTTATTAAATTCCAAGCAGTAATTGTTACTTTATGCAAAGAGATAAAATTTAATAAAAATAAAGTGTGTTTGTATTAATTATTTATAAATAAATTTAAAAAAGTATATATGTATAATAAATTTTTAAA
>NW_019384335.1:214006-247299 GCF_000671375.1 Centruroides sculpturatus | reverse complement strand
CTTGTATAAATAAAAAAAAAATTGATATTTTTTACTATTTTAATTTTAAATAAAAATGTTAATTTTAGACGTATTTTTAAGCATTTTGTACATTTCACAGTTTCTAATTTTCGTATGGAAGATCAATATTATTCAATTAACTTACGTCAAAGCTGAATAAATAAATTATTACGTATTATTTATCTTTTTTTATATTTTTTATTTTAATTTTTTATCTTAGTTAATTGAATGAACTTTCTATTATAATTTATTTAAGTTTTTTCTATATTTTTTAAATCAATTAAAACACGTGGCTACAAATAAAAATTTATTTGAAAATATTAATTCTGTTTTTTTTTATTTTAAAACGATTGTGTAAAATACATTTTATGTACGAAATTAACCTAAACATAGCTGCATTTTTGCACTTTTATAAACAAAACGGCTCACCAATAGCCGAGTGGATAAAACCACTGAACATCGGTTTGGCAGTGGAGCGTTATCCAATGGGTAAAAAGGGCAATTGGCTGGGACTTCAACACAGGACTCAAACCAATCTTTCACAAGTAACTATTTCCCAAAACACTCTCCTGAATAAAAATATCTTAAGTTAACTATATATGTGGGGCCCCTAATTCAAATTCGTCCAGGCCCCACGAAGCTATAACACGCCATTGTTCGTGGGTTTGCACCATGCCAACGGGCTCCCACGTGGAGTTTACCGGGTCTTCTTTACGTTAGTAACATCTAAAAAGGGGCCAGTTTCCCATAAAAGATCTTCTAAGAGGCATTTCACCTCCCGTCGTGTTTTATTTACGACTAAAACTAAACCAAACTATAAAGAAAATCATAATAATAGTGCCAACTTGCTAGTAAATACAAGAACCAGTAGATCAGTTAAAAGTATCTACGTTTTACAATTATTTTTCATGATAACATATGAAATTTAATATCAATTTTTTTATATATATTTAATTTTTCTGCAACCTTTACCTAACGTGAAAGAAGTGAATGACACTAGTTTTAAACTTATAACATGTTCTGGAAAGGCGCCCTCCTGCCGATCATGACCGAATGCCTCTATAAACGTGTATTTACTTTCTATTGCTACGTGCTATGATCAAATGTCGCCATCACGTCGGACTATATAACCTGGCTCCTACTATATTTTCTCTTTCAACTGCTAGAAAAGCACAAAAAATAAATATAATAATAAAAAATAAAAAGTCTAGCGAGTTGGTCTGAAATTTTGAAATAATACACGGATTTTTTAGAATGACGTCTCTTCAAATATTCATCAAAGCAGTAATTTAATCACAATTAATTTTACACTACCTGACAAAGATAAATTTAACTTACTAATTAAATTTAATAAATATGACAATTTATATGATACTATTTACCATAGAGAGAGGCGAATATCATCTTTTTCCGAATTCGAATACTTAATTAGATAAAATTCTTAATACTTACTTAAAAGTAAAATCATTTATTAAATTCTAAGAAGTAACACTTCAAACCCTTCTTTTTGAGGCATTGTTGTATTAACTAAAATAGATTAATCAATGATTGTTCGAATTTTTCCCTACTGCAGATTTTTATTTACGAAAAGAAGCATTAGAACACGTTTAGGATGTAATCTGCTTCTTTGCTTGTGGCGAATTAATCCAGAGATGCTGAAGACAGCTGCCACATTGGGGATTTCCTATCTCCCCGAAATGGGGAAATTTTGTGGGGAATTTTATATTCTTGAAAGGAAAATTGGGGAATGTGTGGGTTTTTTTTTATTTAACGAAAATTGTTTTTAAAAGTATTTTATTGCAAGTTATGTGTTATTAGTTTCTCTAAACAGATTTAAATTATGAATTTAGAACAAATCATTATGTAAAAATTCAATAAATAACTCCTCGATAAACATTAAAATAAGAAGTTACGAGTATTGAAACTTGTAATTGTAATATTGATATTATTGTAGGGAATTTTATCGAAAAATTTTCTAATTTGAGGAAATTTTTCAGACACTTTGGGGATTATTGACTGTATCTACCTGGAAACCTGACTAAAGCGGCACTGTGTACAGTACTGTACATATGGTGCAATATTAGAGGTGTTCATAGTATTCGAGTATTTGACGTAGATTTAATATTTATTAATCATGTTATGGATGATATATTAATTAAATCGAAGAATTTATTGTTTTTGTAGAACAAATACTAAACATGCGCTTTTATTAATCATTAATTACTACTCGAAACTAAAACGAAATTGCTACTTTGCTCCGTAGCAAAATAATTTTAAGAATTTCCAATTGTTAGTATCTAGGAATCAGGAAGTATGCCTCATAAATTAAATAAAATAAAAAAATATATTTAAATTTTTATAAAATTAATTTTTAAATCCTCACAAAAGAACATTACTCTGAATATAAAAATGTTTTATTGATTTATTCTAAAATTTTAAATAATTTCTAGCATTCGTTCATTTAATAATAATAATAATAATAATAATAATAATGAAATTTAATATTCTGATAATTAACGTGACAAATTTAAACTTATTTTCTAGATTTTATAATGCACATAATTTATTATCGAGTTAGATTTCGCATTGTTGCAACCTTCAAAGGAAGGTTAATTAACTTTTATTATAATAAAATTATTTAAATTTAATTGAAAATTCCGGTTGCAGGAATTAGCTTCATTGATGTTGATGCAATTACTTATAATAATTGACAAAAATCCGAAGACAGACAGGGAGTAAAATCATTTGTTGATAAGCTAATCAACTAAATTAATGGCATTGTATCAATTGGTTTTAATGATCAGCTAAATGATTCTGATTCCTTTTTTCCTAATTTAATATCTAATAATAATTTTCGATTAAGTTTCAAATGATTATGGAAAAGAAAAAGGATGTTATCATTTTATTGATATCGCCTTGCTGTTTTGCTTTAAAATCTTGTGTTTTATTTTCGAATCTTATACTAGAACGTAGGAATTATTGTGTGTTATTAATGCAGTGTTTCCTAAACTCTTCGGACGACAGCACATTTCACTGCTACATATTATATATATATTGTTTGTTTGTTTCATAATGAATTTCTATCCCTCTTGCCTTCCTATGTTTCCTAAAGTCTTCTTCTATCCTGAAGAGGGAGGTAGCGATCAATTTGGGAATTGCAGAGTTAATATATTTTTGTATACTACTGAAGAATTTGAATTGCCTGACGTCAGAGATTGAGAATTTTTGCACGTTGTATCAACATTTAAAAATCACTTTAAATATTATTAAATAATCTCTAAAGGTTATAAATGTAGTTTTTTATAGAAGCTCATATGCATATCCATCTCTTTTAATGTTTAAGTTCTAAAGGTATAAACTTTTGTACACTGTAAAAACACTGTAAAAACAAATCCTGAAAGACATAGTACTGTTTTTGGTAGAGAAAACAAAATCAAGACCATTCGGATACATTTTAATATGTTCAGGAATTTAATGTAAAGTATTACACGCGTAAGAAGTATTTTACAGCATTCTACAAAGTATAGGGGAGACCGGGGCAAGATCGGCATGTTAAGCTTTACTTAAATTTTGTGTAATAAATACTGCTGTAAACTGAAAAAAAAGCTTTGCATATTGTCTATNGATGAACATCATAATTTACAATTCTCTCTCAAAGCTGGCGAGTAATAATAATAATTATAATTATAATTATAATATTGTGAATTAGAAACAAGAGTAAGTTGCAGAAATAGGCAAATTAATGTTGTGATAAACATGCCGGAAACTGTTTATATCTAGAATCAATATCTCTGAAGTGAACTGACATGTAAACTAATGCATCTATACAATTTACACATAAAATCCTGGTCGCTTGCTTTCCCACTACTTAATTCTTTTTATAAGTTAATTATAATACCCGCTCTATGATTTAATTAAAAATTCTTATCATAGAAAAGAGGTCTGGATTTATATTTTTAATATAAATTCTTAGAAAGCTTATAAGGCCTTACTAAATTATTCTAGACTTGCGGCCTTTAGTTAAAACAATAGAATTCACTATGAAAATTAAGAAAACTTTGTGAGGTAAAACTTAAGTTTTCGTAAGCCGAGAGTAATCTGCATTGAGACTTCTTTTTTAGTTTGTGAATTTTTCTGAATTATTAAAGGTTTCACATCGATAACTAATTATACAATCGAGCTCTTCTCTTAGCTTACACACCTAGAGCATGTTAAATTTACAATTATTTCAAACAATAGCATAAGTCATTTATCATATAAGCATCTGGATTGTAAATCAGCTAATCTTAATCAGCGAAACCAGCATACTGTTATTAATATATTATGAAAGTGAACCTCGAGTGGAAAGTTTTAATAGTAAACTTCCAGCTTTGTTTCCTGCTAATAAGGTGAATTTACTACATAAATATCCGAATTTTATTAAAATTTTAAATTGTTTTATTTAATTTTTTAAATTTCTTCATGAAAAAGTTCCCTGTTACCACGTAAAATGCTGTTAATTTTTTATTTTGACGTCTTGAAATTGCGATATTAACCATATAAATGACTAAAAAATTTATTTGTAGCAGATGCTATGAATACTTTTGTTTCTTTTAACGAAAAACAGTTTATTTATTATTATTTTTTCTATAAATAAATAAATTGTTCGAGTTATAAAGAGTAACGAGCTTCTGTGTTAATCAAAAACTTTATTTTTTTTCTAAATTATTAAACACGTATTTATTAATAAGAATAATAAAAGTTGATTTATTTATATATCTTATATAATAATAATATATTTATAAATGTTTGTTTACCTATTGTGTATAAAGTTATATCACCGTTTCCTACCCTCCTACTACAGCAAGATAATAATTTCATTGAATGAATTCTATAATTAGAGGAACCAAATTAAAGTATTTTTTTAAATATTATTAATTAATTTTAAAAATAATACAGAAATATTCAATAATTCTCACTACTTTCTAATTTATATTTAATTTATTTATGATGAATTTTTTCAGTTGTTTTTTTTTTTCATTTATCGATCGTCTCAAAGAACATTCTTTTTCTTTATCAGAAATAAGCAGACAACTTATTTTCTGTCAACAAAATTCGGCCTTTATTCATATGCACTTGGGACACTTGCCACAAAACCGAATAATGTTGGATAATGTTGAATTGATTAGACGAAATTGTAAAATTTCTACAATTTAGAATGATCGAAAGCGTTAGGCCTTTCCGTAAATGAAGAGACGAAGACAAACACATAAAAACATCTTCCCTTTTACACAGATGACAACACAAAAGACAACATTCTACATTGACTTTTATGGGTGTAGTCGCGTAAAAACTCTTCTGTTGGTTTCAAAATGGTTCCTCTTTGTAAATGTTTTCCTGTAAAAAAATAGCACTAAAATTTCTTTTATGTTGACCGAAACGTTTATTAAACTATAATTAATAATATTTAACGCAAGTTTTATATAATTAATTAAAAAACAAACAGAAAAAAATTGCAATAAATTTGCTGCAATTTTCTAATCTTATTTCTTTTGTTTCTCGAAAATCTTAATTTTTCTTCTGTGTTTTTTTATATTTATTATTTTTCTATACTTATTTTTATGTAGCAAACACTTTCCGATCTATACTTAATTTAGGGAGTAGACTGAATAATAATTTCTCAGTTTATTTTTAACTACTAATTTATTGTCTTATACTTTCGTCGAATTTATGTCTGGTGAATTTTACATTGATTTATTATGACGTTATGGCCCTTCTATAGAAAAAGACGTGAGATAATAGCTCTAAACAACAGGAAAAAACTATATAATATCTAATTATCATCTTTGATCAGTGGCACAGTGCCAACCCCTGTGAAAGTATTTCTTATCTAGAAAATGGCCACTAGCAATCCAAAGTGTAGACACGTTGTCAGCACTTTTGCGTATTAGTTCGAATTCATTGCTTTCATCCATAAATTAGAGTCCTTAACCTCATAATCTTATTGCTATCGAAACATCCACAAATTCTAAACATAATTAGGATGTTTCGTGATACCGGCCACATAATATTTACTTAGATTATCTGCTTACAAATAAGTCTAGTGATCTTTCTGTAGCGATATCGAATTTATTTTCAACGAAAATCTTATTTATTATTTTTTTATGTTCTTATTAAAAAATCTGATAGTGTTATTGAGTTTTGTTCCGTTTAAAACAGTAGCTGAGATGTCAACAAATTAAAATCATAATAAATCGAGATTAAAGTGATTAAAAATATTAACAATTTAGAGTTGTAATTTTGAGAAGTTGGCAATTAATTTGTCAACATAACGACTTGTATTCTTGTATAAATTAAAAAAAAATTGATATTTTTTACTATTTTAATTTTAAATAAAAATGTTAATTTTAGACGTATTTTTAAGCATTTTGTACATTTCACAGTTTCTAATTTTCGTATGGAAGATCAATATTATTCAATTAACTTACGTCAAAGCTGAATAAATAAATTATTACGTATTATTTATCTTTTTTTATATTTTTTATTTTAATTTTTTATCTTAGTTAATTGAATGAACTTTCTATTATAATTTATTTAAGTTTTTTCTATATTTTTTAAATCAATTAAAACACGTGGCTACAAATAAAAATTTATTTGAAAATATTAATTCTGTTTTTTTTTATTTTAAAACGATTGTGTAAAATACATTTTATGTACGAAATTAACCTAAACATAGCTGCATTTTTGCACTTTTATAAACAAAACGGCTCACCAATAGCCGAGTGGATAAAACCACTGAACATCGGTTTGGCAGTGGAGCGTTATCCAATGGGTAAAAAGGGCAATTGGCTGGGACTTCAACACAGGACTCAAACCAATCTTTCACAAGTAACTATTTCCCAAAACACTCTCCTGAATAAAAATATCTTAAGTTAACTATATATGTGGGGCCCCTAATTCAAATTCGTCCAGGCCCCACGAAGCTATAACACGCCATTGTTCGTGGGTTTGCACCATGCCAACGGGCTCCCACGTGGAGTTTACCGGGTCTTCTTTACGTTAGTAACATCTAAAAAGGGGCCAGTTTCCCATAAAAGATCTTCTAAGAGGCATTTCACCTCCCGTCGTGTTTTATTTACGACTAAAACTAAACCAAACTATAAAGAAAATCATAATAATAGTGCCAACTTGCTAGTAAATACAAGAACCAGTAGATCAGTTAAAAGTATCTACGTTTTACAATTATTTTTCATGATAACATATGAAATTTAATATCAATTTTTTTATATATATTTAATTTTTCTGCAACCTTTACCTAACGTGAAAGAAGTGAATGACACTAGTTTTAAACTTATAACATGTTCTGGAAAGGCGCCCTCCTGCCGATCATGACCGAATGCCTCTATAAACGTGTATTTACTTTCTATTGCTACGTGCTATGATCAAATGTCGCCATCACGTCGGACTATATAACCTGGCTCCTACTATATTTTCTCTTTCAACTGCTAGAAAAGCACAAAAAATAAATATAATAATAAAAAATAAAAAGTCTAGCGAGTTGGTCTGAAATTTTGAAATAATACACGGATTTTTTAGAATGACGTCTCTTCAAATATTCATCAAAGCAGTAATTTAATCACAATTAATTTTACACTACCTGACAAAGATAAATTTAACTTACTAATTAAATTTAATAAATATGACAATTTATATGATACTATTTACCATAGAGAGAGGCGAATATCATCTTTTTCCGAATTCGAATACTTAATTAGATAAAATTCTTAATACTTACTTAAAAGTAAAATCATTTATTAAATTCTAAGAAGTAACACTTCAAACCCTTCTTTTTGAGGCATTGTTGTATTAACTAAAATAGATTAATCAATGATTGTTCGAATTTTTCCCTACTGCAGATTTTTATTTACGAAAAGAAGCATTAGAACACGTTTAGGATGTAATCTGCTTCTTTGCTTGTGGCGAATTAATCCAGAGATGCTGAAGACAGCTGCCACATTGGGGATTTCCTATCTCCCCGAAATGGGGAAATTTTGTGGGGAATTTTATATTCTTGAAAGGAAAATTGGGGAATGTGTGGGTTTTTTTTTATTTAACGAAAATTGTTTTTAAAAGTATTTTATTGCAAGTTATGTGTTATTAGTTTCTCTAAACAGATTTAAATTATGAATTTAGAACAAATCATTATGTAAAAATTCAATAAATAACTCCTCGATAAACATTAAAATAAGAAGTTACGAGTATTGAAACTTGTAATTGTAATATTGATATTATTGTAGGGAATTTTATCGAAAAATTTTCTAATTTGAGGAAATTTTTCAGACACTTTGGGGATTATTGACTGTATCTACCTGGAAACCTGACTAAAGCGGCACTGTGTACAGTACTGTACATATGGTGCAATATTAGAGGTGTTCATAGTATTCGAGTATTTGACGTAGATTTAATATTTATTAATCATGTTATGGATGATATATTAATTAAATCGAAGAATTTATTGTTTTTGTAGAACAAATACTAAACATGCGCTTTTATTAATCATTAATTACTACTCGAAACTAAAACGAAATTGCTACTTTGCTCCGTAGCAAAATAATTTTAAGAATTTCCAATTGTTAGTATCTAGGAATCAGGAAGTATGCCTCATAAATTAAATAAAATAAAAAAATATATTTAAATTTTTATAAAATTAATTTTTAAATCCTCACAAAAGAACATTACTCTGAATATAAAAATGTTTTATTGATTTATTCTAAAATTTTAAATAATTTCTAGCATTCGTTCATTTAATAATAATAATAATAATAATAATAATAATGAAATTTAATATTCTGATAATTAACGTGACAAATTTAAACTTATTTTCTAGATTTTATAATGCACATAATTTATTATCGAGTTAGATTTCGCATTGTTGCAACCTTCAAAGGAAGGTTAATTAACTTTTATTATAATAAAATTATTTAAATTTAATTGAAAATTCCGGTTGCAGGAATTAGCTTCATTGATGTTGATGCAATTACTTATAATAATTGACAAAAATCCGAAGACAGACAGGGAGTAAAATCATTTGTTGATAAGCTAATCAACTAAATTAATGGCATTGTATCAATTGGTTTTAATGATCAGCTAAATGATTCTGATTCCTTTTTTCCTAATTTAATATCTAATAATAATTTTCGATTAAGTTTCAAATGATTATGGAAAAGAAAAAGGATGTTATCATTTTATTGATATCGCCTTGCTGTTTTGCTTTAAAATCTTGTGTTTTATTTTCGAATCTTATACTAGAACGTAGGAATTATTGTGTGTTATTAATGCAGTGTTTCCTAAACTCTTCGGACGACAGCACATTTCACTGCTACATATTATATATATATTGTTTGTTTGTTTCATAATGAATTTCTATCCCTCTTGCCTTCCTATGTTTCCTAAAGTCTTCTTCTATCCTGAAGAGGGAGGTAGCGATCAATTTGGGAATTGCAGAGTTAATATATTTTTGTATACTACTGAAGAATTTGAATTGCCTGACGTCAGAGATTGAGAATTTTTGCACGTTGTATCAACATTTAAAAATCACTTTAAATATTATTAAATAATCTCTAAAGGTTATAAATGTAGTTTTTTATAGAAGCTCATATGCATATCCATCTCTTTTAATGTTTAAGTTCTAAAGGTATAAACTTTTGTACACTGTAAAAACACTGTAAAAACAAATCCTGAAAGACATAGTACTGTTTTTGGTAGAGAAAACAAAATCAAGACCATTCGGATACATTTTAATATGTTCAGGAATTTAATGTAAAGTATTACACGCGTAAGAAGTATTTTACAGCATTCTACAAAGTATAGGGGAGACCGGGGCAAGATCGGCATGTTAAGCTTTACTTAAATTTTGTGTAATAAATACTGCTGTAAACTGAAAAAAAAGCCTTTGCATATTGTCTATTGGAATGTTACCTTACTATAAAACTGGTTAAAATCAGTTTGGAAATAAAAATAATTAAAATAATTACAACTTTACAAGAAGAGAGAAATTGACGAAGTTGCCCCGGGTATAGGGGCAAGATCGGCAACTTCTCTCTTTTTGTAAAGTTGTAATTATTTTAATTATTTTTATTAAAGTTGCCCCTGGTATAGGGGCAACAGTAATGGGGCAAGATAGGCACGTATATAAAATTATGTTATTAACAATGTATAAGTTGGAATTCACTATTAAAACAAAGAAATACAAATCCAACACCCATTTAATATTATTACAACGAAATGCAAGTTCAAAGACATATATACATGAATAACAAATGCAAACATGTTTTCATTTATCATCTGTTTGATTTTTATCCTTTGCTTCTAATGTGGCTTTATGTTGCCGATCTTACCCCGCTAGTCATGATTTCGAAACATTAAGTACAACCCTGAGAACAGAATGCCAAGCCACGATCTGGCCACGTGAATAAGTTGAAGTTACATCCTTCTAACAGGAAAAGTAACTTTCGTTATCATGGAATTATAACAAAACCTGCCAATTCAATATAAATGGAAAAAAAATATTATATGGAATTGAACGAAAATGAAAATTTGCTTGATAATTCAACTACGCTTGTTGGAGAACAATAAAAACACTACACTCAACAAGCCACCAATAAAACTCAACTGCCTAACCTATAACCAAAGTCTCCTTTTAATTTGTTTTTTAAAAAAAGCGTTTGACAAACTTGCCCCGCATGCCGAAGTTGCCCCGGTCTCCCCTATTTCGTATTACATTATAACGACACGATAAACAATTGTAAAATCATAACGTTAATAATATAAATATATTGATTGTGGAAATAAAAATAATTTACATAAATTAATATATTAAGGGAAATATTTTAAGAGTTCCTATTTAATCTCACAAAATAAATGAAATCCCGTAAACTGTTGTATTAAATTTTACAGGATTACGTTTACGTGTTAAAATGTCGCAATATTATTATGACATCGTACAATGCTGCAGTGTAAATTCTTATTTATAATATTTTTTCAATTATTTCTTATAATCAACGCTCAGTGTAATGTTACAGATTATATTCAGTAAGCATATTAAAATTATTCATCAAATTTACTTAAACAATGTTTATATTAAATATTAAAAACTTCAGGTTATTATTTTGATTGAAAGCATCGTTACATTAACGCACCTTCATTATAAGAGATTGGAAACTAATGTTCTATTAGATTATTAAAAGAACTTTTAATCATCGTTTTGGGTATTTTATTTTTAAAATAAATCGTATTTGTAAATTCTTACCTTTATAATAGAAACAACTAATAATTTTTAATAAAAATTAATGTTTTTACTTTCTATTTACATCACTTATTTGGAAAATTTGAAAGGTTATATCGAGAACTCTATTCGTTAAATTGAATTCGAATATATAACATAATATTATAAAGAAAATTGATACAGAAAAGTTTTATTTCCTTTTACTGACAGGCCAATATAGTTTTTTTTCTTTTCTACAAAACAATGTATAGGTACTGACTGTACTGTGTTGTTTGTAGAAAAATTGTTTGGTTGTCAGCGAACAAAATAATTGAACAAGTTTTATTTTTATTTATTTTATTTTTTTTCTAGAAAAGCAATTGAAAAATCTATGCATTTCATTATTAAGCATTTGTCAAGAGAATTTATTTATCTAAATAGTAATAAAATACATATTAATTAAGAAAATACATAGATATAAATTGTAGGACTATGTTAAAATTTCTGATTTATTTTCATAATAATTATTATGTGTTATTCAAAATATATTATTAATATAATAGATGTAATTTGGGGAGTTGTTGGTATGTTTTAGTGATGGGCAAAGTAAATATTTGTAAATAACAGTAACTAGAGTAAATAACAACTGTTACTAGTGCTGTGCGATGACTTCAGAATCATCGATGGTTGATCGATTGTTAAATTACTTAACACTAAGGGAGAATGTCTATACCAGCATTACGATGGGTTACGCAGAATGTGGGTGTTTTTATACAGAGTTACGTAACTCTATACAGTGTCTGAGGTAACAGATTTCTTTTCATGGGAAAGTAAAGAGCTTTTTGTTCGGTGGTAATTATGAAAACTCAAATCTTGCCTATTCATAAGCAGTGGCAGCAAGATAATTGATTTTAATTTCCGTCCTGTCTGAGCAATGTAAATTATCTAGAATTGAAGAATTATATGTGCATGTTTTAAATCTGTTTCTCCAATAAGTAAATGTTACAATTCGATTTTCAGTGCTGCATAAACCCATATGTATGATTCCTTTAATTTTGAGTCGTGTGTAGAAAATTGAAATTATTATTTTTATGGCATTGGTATAGAAAATTTATGAGATGTAATTTTGTACTGTGCTCTGTTTATTATCAAATCTTTGTAACGGATATTCTAGTAACAGAAGGTGTTCTTTTAATGTTACGTATTTTTGTACGAGTCTAGTGAGTATCATTACATTGTGTATCAAAGGGTGAGAGGCTTGTAAAAATATCGTTAGATAATTAAGGGGCGGTCGTCCTCTCGTCCCTTGTGATTTTGACAGATGTCCTGGATTTCGCTGTATACCAATACCAATAGTAACAATTTAATTATCACTTTAATAGCTTGTGTCACCATAAAATTGGCTATTACACACGAAATATTTTCCGGAATTATGTTAGAATCTCGTAAAAAACACACCAGTGATGGATTGTTAAATAACAACCTGTTATTTTTTAACTATTGTTTCGGTAAAATAATATTAAGTTGTTATTTAAAAATAGAAATGACAGGTAAAAAATAAAAGCCAGTACAAAGTACTTATGTTGTGCGTTACTTTATCAGTAACAACTGTAGAACAGTCAGAACAAATCATAGAGGAAGACTTGAAAATACATTATACTTCTATTCTGCCAGCTTGAGAAATCCTCGTTCTAGTCGAAAACACAATAGTTTTAACAAAGAATCTGTCCTTAATATGTAAAGCCCGTTTCTCATCACTCGTCCTCTTCTATTACTGGCTTGGTCTGACCCACGATTAGCATGATTAATACTCAGAATCCACAAAACGGAAAGAGTTTTAAAAAAGTGGAATAGGGAGCTTCCATTAATAAAAGTAAATTGTGGGACCATAGAAAAGTTATTAGTGAGACCTCAAAATAATTGCAAAACATAATTTTTTAAATTAAATCTTCCTAGAAGAGTCCGGTGTCTCTCTGAGAATGGGGCCTCGGTCCGAGGCCTGAAAAACCGACATTTGAGCCAACCCTTAGTAAATTAAGTGTTAAAAGAAACAAGTGAAGACGTAAGAACAAAATTGACGTCAGATTACAAACTTTTATCAGATAACGAGTCACAAGACGATAACGATAACCCAGGTGAGACTCAATTTGTTATAATTTTTCTTACACAAGAAGACGAAGATATATGGCATATCAACAGCAGATTTTTGGGTTAAGTTACTGAATTAATATTGATAGCTTCATTCCAATTTAAAATTGTATAAACAAGTAGACCTAATATCAGTGAAACAAGTGTTAAAATATATTTAAAGTAGGAATATAGAGGAATGTACAAATCAATTTAAACAGTTGAATAATAAATTAGCAGTAAGGATAATCAAATAATTTATTTAGTTAATTTAGTCAATCAGAAAAATTTAATATTATATAAGTAATCCTAAAAATGGTCTGAAATATTGCATTATTGAATTTCGACAAGTTTAGTGTCTATATTTGTTAAGGGTACAAACACGTAGAGTATCAAATTAATAAGTACACTATAATAATATTCAAACAGATGAAATCAGAGCACGTATGCTTCTCTGCTTTGGGAGTTATATGACCTTAATAGAACAACCATAGTTGGTGTAATTTGATCCGGGAGATGGTGAGTCATTTGGACCACTGGTCCACATTACAACTACTAAGGTTAGATAGCTAGTTCATATTAAATGCATTAGAATAATACCGTAACAAATAGCATTCGCTTAAAATTCATTTTATGGTAATTAAAGGATGACAACTAGACCTAAAGAGAAACACTCAGTGGAGTACCGTTTCCTTTCATTATTCAATATAAAAAATGCCACCTTGAATTTAAATGGTGCAGCAAAGAATGTAGGATTCCTTGAATCACATTATAAATATGTTTGGATGGAAAAAACAAGAATGACAAAGGAGCTACCAAGCAATTAGGCAAGACAGTAGGTTTAACTGATTGTCAAATCATACTGTACTTGACCTGGAAAGTATGTTCTGGGGAAATACGAAACAAGGCTTCGTAAACTAGCATACCAGATAGCAAAACTGATACAATATGGATTCAGTAAAGAAATAATACTTTTACAATCATTTCAGATAGGGAACCGCTGTAAATTAATGTATCCTTAAAATATTTTGTAAAAAATCAATTTTAAAAAATAACGTTTTAAAATTTTAAACTTATTTAATTCTTTCCTTGCGTATAGTTAGTACATTTATTATTATTAGATTTATATTTTAAAAGTTTTAATTAATTACATTGTCTTTATTTTAGTTTTTCAGAATATTCCACTGCTGCGAAACGCGTTAATAAGAATCAGCAGCGGTTCCGCATTCGAGATATGTAATATGGATCAGCGCAATAATATGTATATAAAATAAAACAAAACTTGCATAAAACTTTTTTAATTAGCATAAATTAAAAGCGTTTTCACCAGTAGGATTGGCCATAATTATAGATTCTGCTGACTCAAAGGGAAAGTTATTACATGCACAAACCTGTTTACAATAATTACTTCTCCTAAGTGGTTCAAATTCCTGACGTTTTCTTAAACAATACAGTTTATATTCTATTGTAATAACAGAAACTAGGTTTGTTTATCTTATGATTTTTCTTGATAAATTTTCAAGCTCTTATTGAATTATATTTGTGCAGCCAAGGCCACTCTAAGACCAGGCGACTAGCAGGAGGAATTTATCTTCTCGTCAAAAAATGATTACGTCAAATAATTCAAGTAGAGAAAACCAATTATATGATTAGTCTGTTACTAAAAGTGAATACTTATTTGTCAGCCAACATAAATAACTGTTTATCACTTAATGTAACGTATATTGCGCCAAACAAGTTAGCTGAATTGCAACATTTATTTAAATTAACAGGTAAAAAGTCAATTTACTTCTTATATATTATTAATAGGTGACAAACTCTAGGCTTAACCAACTTATTGACACAATTTTACGTTGGTCCAAGCTCAAAGATACTTAATATTCCTGCATCACAAAGTGCAAGGCATAATAATTTAGGACTGGAATTAATTAAATTAGTCCTTATTCATCAGCTAATAATATTAAATGGAAGAATTATCCAGCAAAAATTATATGTATTAATCAAAAAGGGAAGTCAACTGAACTATATGTTTCTCTTGATAGATTTATGTTCAAAATTAGTAATAATTGATTATGATTTATCAGATCATTTAGTTACCAAATTTGTTATATTTATATAGAAAAACTCGTTTAATGGAAAAGGATAACAAAAATTAAAATATAATTATAATTGTGATAAATATCACAGGCATTAGTAAAATTAAATACACTATAGTCCGCGCAGGAAAAGAGCAGATATGAATCAGCGTAAGCTGGAAGGGATGGAAGTAGACGTGGAAGAGTTCACACACAGATCAGAGTAATAAAATTTGTAAATGCACTTAAAACAATAAAATTAATTTATGTTAAAGATAGTATAAAAATGTTGTTAGAATGTAAAACGCAAAACAGCTGAAAGAGATCGAATTCATGTGTCAACTTTTACATGTCTCCTTTCATCCCTTCCATCTGTCACAGATCCTTCCAGTTCAGCTGACTCATGTCTACTCTTTCGATGCACGAACTATACTTAAAACTGTTTCGAGATTTATATTCTTTAGTACAGTCGATATGCAAAGTTTTATTTATAAACAGACTGTAAATTTATCAACTTTTTATCAGGGAATAAGAATGGTATTAAATATTTTCAGGCAAGTTGAAGAAAAGTTCACAATCTTATAAAATTAGGAATAATCCATCAGAAACGAACTTCAGACATGATCAAGGCGATAATTAATTTTGGATCATCTTACTATCGAATTATTATAACAGTAGAGCTTTTTGGGCAATAATTAACAAGCTACGGTATAATTCATTTATTATTTGTAAAAGTGGGCAAATTAAATTCGAAACGTGACAAGCCTTCTATAATAAATTTCCTTGAGTAGGGTTAAACTATGGGATAATATCTTACATATAACCAATATTTGAATGTAGAATTTTCATTAGAAGAAGTATTTTATGTAATATGAAAAATAAAAATGAACACTGTACCGGGCCAAGATAAAATTCCCAGTTATTTTCTAAAAAATTACCATTAATTAAAATGTTTAATTTGTTCTATAATAATTCTAAGATTTGTAATTCTTTCTGGGATATTTTAATTCGTATGATATATAAGATTATATTCAGAATATTAAATTCCTCAAGGAGATTCGTTTCACCTCATCTTTTTAGTTTTTACTTATCGGAAATAAATAATATATTTACCAACCTGGAAATTGATGATATTATAATAAATGGAAAAGTTTTAATTTTATTCAGTTTGTGGACGACATAGTACCATGAGTACCGACAAAAATTGTATTTTAAAGGAAGATTAATGCATTAACAAAATATTTGGAGGAAAGCCATCTATCAATGAATCCTTATAACTCTAAAATTGTACTATTTCGAAATGATTACAAAATTTATAAAAAAAGAAACTAAGTTCTATATAGATAATCACTTAATTAATTAATTAATTCAGGTAACTTCTTACACTTAAGTATAACATTTTAATGGACTGCAAATTCAAAAAATTATCTACCAGAATTGTGTTATACGGAATTGAAATATATATATATATATTTAGTTAGTTATTATCTAATTGCTTAAAATAATAGCAGTGTAAACAGAAATTGTTGTATTTATTTTATTATTCCATTACAGTAGGGCTATCTCTAATAGGAATAAACTTATTATTCTACATAGTTTATAATTTTTAAAATGTGAAAAGTTAATAATTAGTTCTATATTTATTTTATTAGAATCAATAATGATTATTTTAGTCTTTAATATAATAATAAAATTACATAATCCTTTTTTTATTCAATACTTTTAACTTTTAATAATTATTTTTCTGTATAAAATATAATAAATTAAAACACGTAAAACTTAAATGTAACATCAAGTAATAACACATTGCATTTACCATATAATTTTTAATGCTATTAAAAATAATATTAATATTAATAATAAGCATTAACTTCTGAAAATTTGTAACTTATGAAAGTTATAAGTTAAGAAATAAAATATTAATTTTAAAACGAAATAAAATTAAAAATTCCTATGGAGTCAGGATCAATTCGAATTTCTTTTTTAGTTTAGTTCATAAATATTTATTTACCCAATATTTCTATTAATTATATTAATAAAGTTTTACTGTTTCTGCATTGCATTATCATTGAAATTATCTAATCAATTAATTATCAAGTTAATGAATTAATTTGCACGCCATTCAAAATTTCTATACAGTAATTATTGTTTTATTAAATGTATAATAATTACAAATTCAACATTAACCAATCTATTTATTTTATAAAATGGAATTTCACAATGAAATAGTTGAAATTTATCCGTTTATGTTTAATAATTAAGGGAGTTTTATCATATATCTTACATTAAAATAAATCAATATGATGCTTCTATTTTATTTAATTTCTTTTTATTAACTAAAAATACTTTAAGGAAAATCTTTTATAATATTTCACATTTATAAATAAAAAATTTAACGTACTTAATTATTACTTCACAGAATTTTACAATGTTTTTAATTATTTATTTGATGTTTTTATATCTACTGTACACTGTATTTTTAAGTATATACGAAATATAATAATTTATAATAAAAATAACATTTATATACTTAATTTATATAATTTATGAGTCGTTAAATTTATAATAACTAATGATTTACATAACATTTAATTATTTATTTTATGACGTGTACTTTAATGTAAATTTAAATGAAAGAATTTAATACTATACATAGTAAATTAGGCTATTTATTTGACAAAATTTGTTGATTTTTGAGAAAATAAATTAATAAAAATAAAAGTTATAGTTTTTTTTATTTTCAATTTCTATTGTATAAATAATCCCACATCCCACAAAGAAACACTTTTCTATAGAGTCTTAAATTCTATAGTCATTTTTTGATTTTGTATTTCAAACAGTATTTTGGAAGAAATTTGAGGCATTAGTCAAAGTTTTGTTAGAGTTTTACATTCAATTTACTTTCACTTCGTTACTTTTTTCTGTTGGTTCAATCTAAGGATGGAATTTCTATCCCATAAGAATCAATTCCTGTCTTCTTTACAGAAATCTATCTAGCCAATTGTTTCCACTTTATGAATTATTTACTTATTCAGCTATCTAATTCGACTACTTCTAGTGTTACTGAGTATTGATTTAAAAAATAATAATAATAACTAATAATTATTACTATTTGCTGATAATTTCCTTATAATTCTAGACTCGACAAGTCATTCGCAAACTTATGAAAAATTATGGCTTACAAAACACTTACTACTTTAAAAATCAATTTTTTGGTTAAGATGAAAATAATAATTCTTCGCAGAGGTGAATTTTATGGGCAGAGAAAATGATATAATAATGATTTTCATCTATCGCTGGCTACGAAATATTCCATATTAGCATTATGTACGACAAAAAATTTCATAAAATACTGGCTTACAAAATTAATAGAACATTTACAGTTATGAACTGTACAGTAAAAAAATTTTTATAGAAGTAAATACGTTTTTAAGCTTAGTCGTTAGCTTTCTTCTTTTCACCAGTTTAAACTGGAACATGGATTATTTCAAGCATTTAGAGAAGACTTCTGTTTTTTTCTTTTTCTTTTGAAACGACTATTGACGGTTGAAAAAACAAGTTTTGGATACTTACTGAGATTGGTGGCAGGCACCAGCCTCTATCTTTCCAGACTTTCGAGCAAACTCTGATATCCAGGATTTGCTCTTTGTGACAAAATAATGAATTCATTTCAAAGAAGAAATGTCTTTATCTTATTTACAATATTTNGTCATTTTATAACAATTAAAAATTTAAATTTTTTAAATGAAATATCATAACAGATGGCGCCACAAGTTTAAATGTTGCCGGATAATTAAGCAACTCGTTGCTGGATATTTTTTGTACTGTACTTGTTTGTATAGCAATGCCATTAATTTTTAAAAACTAATTTATTTTATATTAAAATAAATGCATTTACATTTAAAAAATTAAATTTTACGTGTTAAAAGTAATTAAAAAATATTCACTTCGGATGAAATATTAATTTTTTTACACGATAGCAATATTCTGCATATTGTGCAAACATAACTTTTCATTAATCTGGATTAATGCCAATATAATGTATTTGATTAATAACAGCTTGCAGAAGAGAGTAACGATATTATGACAATGCCTAGAGAAACGATTTTGTCAACTCTTAACGCCACAGATGTTACTTTTAATTTTCTATTAATTTAATATTCCAGAGTATAAAATTAAAGAATAATGATTAAAAAAGCATCAAAAGCGTTACAAAGCCGAAGATAAATCTAACTCACATAAATTGTTAAATGCATATAAACCTTCAACATTTTGAAGACTATTTTAAAATTTAATTAAATCCTTGAATAAATATCCCTTAAAACAATTGTCAGATGTAGTCGTTAGATTTATTTATTAACTATTATAATAATTAATGTAATTGTAATGTAAGTGAAATAATTAATAGATTGTTTGCAGGATACAGTTGTGACAAATACAAATATTCATTTAATATAAGCAATCTTTATATACTTTATAATTATAAAGGTGTTGTTAAAAGTAAACCAGTGGTTAAAACATGGAAAATATGTTGAAATTTTGCAATCTAAAATGAGAAATAATAAGTTCAATTAATTCTACTCTTCAAATTGTCAAGAATGGGACAGCAGTTTCTATTTCAATGTCAGTGAAAAGTTGGTGATTAGAAAAATATAAATTAGAAAGAGTTTGAACTAGAAGATGGTAAGCAAGATTCCTACATCGAAGCAAACACGAATGACAACGTAAAAATCGAATTGGAACACTCTGAATAGGGGAAAACTACCAAAAAGTAATCACTCGAAATGTTGTAACTGTAATCCATAAATACAGTCAATAAATGGGTTTGATAGCTCGGAAAATGTACTGGTAATTAAGCTATTTCTTTCAATTTTTACCCACTCGTCTCCTATTGCCAGGAAATAAATCCCGAATCAATCAATCAGTAAATAAATAAGACCTTCAGAAAATAAAAATCAGGGGTTTAATCGAGGAAATAAGGTATATGCGATATTAAAATTTTACCATTTTCGAATCGTTATATTAATTATAATTTTTGCTCCGAGTGTTTTTAGTGCAAAGTTGTTCTGTAAGCATTTCTGAATGTAAAAATCAACGCAATCTTTCTAGTTTAGGAAAGCGTGTTGTATATTCAAAGGGATTCTTTGCATTCAAGTTATTCTTACTAACTCTATGAATTAAATTGTGATACTTGAAAAAATCGCTAACACATTGCTGCAAACTCCAAAATTGATAACTCAGAAGAAAAACACCGCCGAAGAAGAACCAGAAGTAGAATCAGAATCAAAAGAAGAATCAGAAACAGAAAAAGAACATTGCCGAAGAAGAATCAAAAGAATCAGAATCAGAAAAGCCGGAACATTGATGAAAGGTTCCAAAAAGCTTATTCATAAGTTCCTCAAAAACTTTTAAAATGCCGATTTTCTTGAAATTATTTGAGAAGCTCAATAAAGGCTCATGTTAAGGCTTAGCCACACAAACGTAATTATTAAAGTCCTTGAAAACCACGTCGTAGCCTCTACTTGTAAGAGGAAAAATTTTTTCAGAACAGTTTTATGATTCCTAGACGAAATGTTTATTAATTTTTTTTTATTTTTCGTCTTTAATACGAAATTTTTACTTATTATTCTCATCATCTAGGGATGGACCGAATAGGGTGTTTTTTCCAACCAATCATTTCTTGTTACTGTTGCCGAATACCGAATACCAAATATGCTTACTTTTCTTGACTATCGAATTTCCGCAGAATATCAGCTGATTTACTGTACTTCGAACTGCATAAAATAAAATGCTTAGTGTTTTCAGAACTATTTTAGACTACGACTCCATTTTAGTGTGCATATTTCATTGGTATCCCCACAAAATCAATCAAAAAATAATAATTAATAATCAATAACGGTTTGAAGCACTTGAATGAACATCAAACATTTAATGTATTATATATTTAGTGAATGTTAATAAATCACATGAAAAATTTATAATAACCATTATCTTTCATCAGTAGCATAAATTCACTATTCAAAAATTATCCCAACATTCACAATTTTCTCAAGTTTAGTGAAGCGTTTTCTTTTATGTCGAAAAATTGACGTAATAAATCATAATACTTTAGATTTATAGCATCTATTTTTCACTCCGGTCCCGAAACAAGTTATATATACATCCTAGAAAATTGTTTTCGGGGAGTCAATTTACCAGTAAAAATATACACATTTCACTGATTTAAAATTTAATTACCATAAGTAAAATTATCGAATTTATATGTAAATACGATGACAAGAATTTAATATTTATTGTGAAGTTGAATAGTTAAAAGTAAATAGTTGCAATATTTAACATGATTTTTATAGGAGCATGACATTGTTTCGTGTATTTCTATAAGATATTTATAAAAGTAAAACTACCTAACATTTTTCTCATCTAGTTTAGTGCTTTCATTCGAAAAAATAACTGTTTCTGATGAAATATTTATCGAGTTATTATATAATGTAAAGCCCAAATATGAAATAGAACAGGAATTCATTTTTTTACTATCAGGGGGACGTGTATTTTAGAATTTGGAGTAATTTCAATTTTATTCCTTTATTACGCGATGTTGTAAACAATGCAGTGTATTAAAAAACAAAGATAATACAGGGCATGAAAATAAGCTTAGTAATCAGAAGTAATGATTATTTTTAAAAAAAATTATAGGGAATTATAAGAGCTTTCAGTTTTGTTTTCAAATAAATATGAAGTTTCTGTGACTCATTTCTTCTAAATATAGTTTTTAGCAAGGATAGAGCAAACACGAACACTCCAATTTCGTTATACTTGTATGTATAATCTTCGTAAAATATAGTTTTAGTTCCTACTGATGACAGATAAATCTCTTTATCATCTAGCAAAATTTCGATAGAAAAAAAAATATATAATATAACTAAAACCGGAACAAACTTCCTCATAAATAAATCGTAAGGCAATTCAATTGTGAAAATTTAATGTTGAATTCGATTTTCTGAAATATAATTAAAATTAATTTTTATTTATTTCATTACTCAATCTTTTCCAATATTTATCCATTTACTTATTTTTAATCCTTCTAGTTTTAAATTGCAGCTAAAATAATTAAATTTATTTATGTATTAAGTATCTGTTTTCCGGGAGTAAAATATTATCGGATATTCATAAAGATGAGAAACCATTAAACTTGTTGTAATGTCTAAATTAAATGACGGGTAGAAGATTATATTTTAAAAAAAAACCTTCAAAAATTTCATTTAAAATACTTTATAAATAGTATACTATTATATTCCTTTTCGTTATTAATTAAAATTAAATATCATGTTAAAAACGTTACATAATATTTGCTTAATACGTTAACTAACTCCATAGAAAATCACTTATAAATTTACAAAATGCTCTCTATTTTAAATTTATTTTATTACATTATTACATAATTGATGTATGGAAAAATATATTTAGCAAATAAATGATCAAGTTATTTATTTGCTATTTTATTAAATTAATTTATTAATTAATTAAGCTTACATAAACTATATATTCTTGTGTAAAATGCAAACTTAATACATAAAGTATTAAGTTTTTTGCTTACAATGTTAAACGATTTGCTGCCAGATTAATATTATAAAAATAAAAATTAACAGAAGTAAATTAAGTACTAATTTGTAAAAATGCAACTTTGAAAAGGTTGATTTTTATAATTATTAATAGGATTATTATTGAATAATTTTTCACTAGCTGCCTATAAAAATTCACGAAAAATTCTATAGTTATAAAGCTATTATTGCAACCACACTTCTTTATAATTAAGAATTAGATTGGATTAGTTAGCATAATACAAACAAGTATCGAAAACAATTAAAATAATTATTTTTGTATATTAATGATCGGTATCTGTCGAAAGCTTTAATCCTTTAACAGATCATGTATTCTGCTCTGGCCGTTGATGTAAATTAAATAGGAGAATATTAGGCTGTTGATAAATTCAATTCTGAAAACTAATTTATTTCTTTTCCTTGTATATGTAATTGAACTTTATAATAATACGAGCAAAAGTTATTGTGACATCGTTACAATGCTGGGTTGCAATTTTTAATTTATTTAATTTGAAAATATGCTCTCGATCTCAAATTAGTATCTTGCTCCTGTACATCATACGTTTCCTGATAACAACGGAGTCGTGCCGGTTATCTATCTAACTCATTTGGGGGGAAATATTGAATTAAAATGACGTGAATTCCACTATAGACCGAAAGTTCGTATATAATTAATCAAAGCCTCCTGCCCCTTAGCTTTCCATATCTGGTCTGGAGATCTATGTAACTCCGTTCTCGAAATTAAGAAAGGACAGACAAACAGACATACGGACTAAAGTGGGAATTTATAGATCTATAACAATTTTTCAAATTGCAGCCCAATTATATATTTTAATTGCGACGAAACTCCTATTTATGCTGCAAATAAATGTGTGGCAAGAAATCTAATAGCTTGAAATTACTTTTATATTGTTTAGGTTTAATTTTAAATATTAAAAATATCAATTGAGAAATAGTTTGCTTTCCGTTGAATTATTCTGACAATATTATAAAGTGTTCGCTTCAAATTAAATTTATTTTTAAACCCAATATACGGCAATTTACTCTGTAAACCGACGATTGTCCGCTTAATGTAAACAATTTCGCCAATGATAGAAATAATGGATATATTATGAATCTAATTAAATGAAACTCTTACATTTTACTTCCTGAAACAATATTCCATATAAATTTTTAACTAAATATACAACAATATATATTATTATCTATTTATTTACAGCATAATATATTTATTCGGCTGCAACTTTCAAACTGCAGTTCTGTACATTCTCATTGCTGCCTGCTTATCTGTCTATCTGTCTTCGTTAATTTCAAGAGCAGAGTAAGATGAAATTCGAGACCAGATATGGTTCGCTAAATATATTAAAACCGAGATTACATATGGAAAGATTTGATGCTGATGACTTCAAATAACTACACACGAATCTGGTCTGGGCCGGAAGTCATTTGATTTTTTAAAATTTAAACATGATTTTTAACTTCAGCGTGGCATTGTGACGATATCACAATAAATAATTGCTGGTTTAATAGTAACTTAGAGAGATCGTTAAATATTTTTAAAATATATTATGAAAAAATGAAAAATTTGAGTTTATTATGTATAAATGCTTGATTTTAAAACGAAAAGAAAATATCATGTACTGTACATTTTATTTCATTAAATTAAATTTAAAACATAATTTTTAACAAAATAAAAAAGTAATATCGCTAAGTAGACTCATTTACAAAAAATAATGTCCTCAAAAGATACAATCTAAAAAATTATAATGCAATTGCATTTATTTAATAATATAATAAACTTTTTTAAAAACAAGCTAATTGAATAAAATAAGGAAAAGGAGTTTTTGGAAAATACTTATTTACTAGAAAAATATTTTTAAATTAATCATTTTATTACGTCGATTTTCAACTTCATTACAATAATAGGAATTACTCAAGACATCAAGTAATGTAACCGGTATTATTATCTCTACATTGTTCCTGGGTATGGAAATTGGACTTTACAATAACTTCATCTCTATAATAGAGATGTAGTCATAAATGAATTTAATATGAGTAGATGTTTTATAAGTGAATTAAATAGTAAAACACGTGAATCTATTCAAGTAATTCTGAATGTGTCTAGATATAAACCAATGACCGAACACGTTTTTTTATTTTAATGTAATTTGAACTTTTTGGAAATTATCAATACTAAAAATTTAATCATATTATCAATTTATTAATTGAAATTCTATTGTCGATAATAAAAAATAAAATTACAAATAAATTAAAACATTATTGAAATTTGTTAGTGAGATACGCTGTAAAGTTAAAATTTCATGTGAAAATCATAACTTTCATCTACATTCCGTTTTATTTATCACTTCTTTAAAAAATAGTTCGTGTTTCTTTTGTTTTATTTTTATTCGATATAAATTATGAGGAAAAATATGGTAATCGGTCAAAACATGACCCATCAAGATTATTTTGGACTCAAGGTCCTCGAAACGTCGAGAAATGCGAAAAAATTCGGGTTTTTTTTGTATGTATGGATGCTTTTGTATGTGTGTGTGTGAGGAGACACATTTTGTTTCTGGGATTTTCTGTGTGGGATTTCATTCACTCTCTTTGAAGTTTAATAACTCCTGTGTGTTTTGTCGAAAATTGCTGAAATTTTGCAAGGAGTTTGTGTATTAGGGAGACTGATGCTATTAAATTTTGGTTGTTAAAGGTTGACAGGTGGAGAGATAGAGGTGGGTCGTTTATCGTATCTCGAGTGAGATCAGACTAAAAGACGATTTTATGTATTATTAGCATTTACAATTTTTTTTATAAAACATCTCTACCCTCAAAACTAACATTTTTGTCATTTTATAACAATTAAAAATTTAAATTTTTTAAATGAAATATCATAACAGATGGCGCCACAAGTTTAAATGTTGCCGGATAATTAAGCAACTCGTTGCTGGATATTTTTTGTACTGTACTTGTTTGTATAGCAATGCCATTAATTTTTAAAAACTAATTTATTTTATATTAAAATAAATGTATTTACATTTAAAAAATTAAATTTTACGTGTTAAAAGTAATTAAAAAATATTCACTTCGGATGAAATATTAATTTTTTTACACGATAGCAATATTCTGCATATTGTGCAAACATAACTTTTCATTAATCTGGATTAATGCCAATATAATGTATTTGATTAATAACAGCTTGCAGAAGAGAGTAACGATATTATGACAATGCCTAGAGAAACGATTTTGTCAACTCTTAACGCCACAGATGTTACTTTTAATTTTCTATTAATTTAATATTCCAGAGTATAAAATTAAAGAATAATGATTAAAAAAGCATCAAAAGCGTTACAAAGCCGAAGATAAATCTAACTCACATAAATTGTTAAATGCATATAAACCTTCAACATTTTGAAGACTATTTTAAAATTTAATTAAATCCTTGAA
This sequence comes from Centruroides sculpturatus, assembly GCF_000671375.1. Classification (NCBI taxonomy): domain Eukaryota; kingdom Metazoa; phylum Arthropoda; class Arachnida; order Scorpiones; family Buthidae; genus Centruroides; species Centruroides sculpturatus. The sequence continues at coordinate 220,810 of NW_019384335.1, read as the reverse complement.
TAAATATCCCTTAAAACAATTGTCAGATGTAGTCGTTAGATTTATTTATTAACTATTATAATAATTAATGTAATTGTAATGTAAGTGAAATAATTAATAGATTGTTTGCAGGATACAGTTGTGACAAATACAAATATTCATTTAATATAAGCAATCTTTATATACTTTATAATTATAAAGGTGTTGTTAAAAGTAAACCAGTGGTTAAAACATGGAAAATATGTTGAAATTTTGCAATCTAAAATGAGAAATAATAAGTTCAATTAATTCTACTCTTCAAATTGTCAAGAATGGGACAGCAGTTTCTATTTCAATGTCAGTGAAAAGTTGGTGATTAGAAAAATATAAATTAGAAAGAGTTTGAACTAGAAGATGGTAAGCAAGATTCCTACATCGAAGCAAACACGAATGACAACGTAAAAATCGAATTGGAACACTCTGAATAGGGGAAAACTACCAAAAAGTAATCACTCGAAATGTTGTAACTGTAATCCATAAATACAGTCAATAAATGGGTTTGATAGCTCGGAAAATGTACTGGTAATTAAGCTATTTCTTTCAATTTTTACCCACTCGTCTCCTATTGCCAGGAAATAAATCCCGAATCAATCAATCAGTAAATAAATAAGACCTTCAGAAAATAAAAATCAGGGGTTTAATCGAGGAAATAAGGTATATGCGATATTAAAATTTTACCATTTTCGAATCGTTATATTAATTATAATTTTTGCTCCGAGTGTTTTTAGTGCAAAGTTGTTCTGTAAGCATTTCTGAATGTAAAAATCAACGCAATCTTTCTAGTTTAGGAAAGCGTGTTGTATATTCAAAGGGATTCTTTGCATTCAAGTTATTCTTACTAACTCTATGAATTAAATTGTGATACTTGAAAAAATCGCTAACACATTGCTGCAAACTCCAAAATTGATAACTCAGAAGAAAAACACCGCCGAAGAAGAACCAGAAGTAGAATCAGAATCAAAAGAAGAATCAGAAACAGAAAAAGAACATTGCCGAAGAAGAATCAAAAGAATCAGAATCAGAAAAGACGGAACATTGATGAAAGGTTCCAAAAAGCTTATTCATAAGTTCCTCAAAAACTTTTAAAATGCCGATTTTCTTGAAATTATTTGAGAAGCTCAATAAAGGCTCATGTTAAGGCTTAGCCACACAAACGTAATTATTAAAGTCCTTGAAAACCACGTCGTAGCCTCTACTTGTAAGAGGAAAAATTTTTTCAGAACAGTTTTATGATTCCTAGACGAAATGTTTATTAATTTTTTTTTATTTTTCGTCTTTAATACGAAATTTTGACTTATTATTCTCATCATCTAGGGATGGACCGAATAGGGTGTTTTTTCCAACCAATCATTTCTTGTTACTGTTGCCGAATACCGAATACTAAATATGCTTACTTTTCTTGACTATCGAATTTCCGCAGAATATCAGCTGATTTACTGTACTTCGAACTGCATAAAATAAAATGCTTAGTGTTTTCAGAACTATTTTAGACTACGACTCCATTTTAGTGTGCATATTTCATTGGTATCCCCACAAAATCAATCAAAAAATAATAATTAATAATCAATAACGGTTTGAAGCAATGAGTAATTTTTATACATGTGTCTTATATGTCAATATAGGTTGTCGGGAATAAAAATCGTCTAGCGCGCGGTTTTCCCGCCTTTTTCTTGAACGACCGTTATCGCCATGGAAACGGCGATCAGAACATTTTGAAAACTCGACCGCTGATTGGTTAAGAAACATCGGACGATCGGCGGACGTCTTATACAGCTGGTAGATGCTGATTGGTGGAGTTCAATGTAGCTTCAATCCTATAAAAGCAGTGAAGTTCTGGCGGGAAGTTTAGCTTTAGCTCGCTTTGGACTCGTAGAATGAACTCACGTTGACCTTAGTTGCCGGAGCTGTCTTAGAAGATCGTCTCATCTTGTAGTGTGGTTGTAGACTTTGAATTCGTACGTCGCAAGGTGCTTTTCCGACGGACCTGTAGCAGTGGATCATTACTTTGAACTTTGTTAATATCTAATGTTTGAAATTCTTATATGTGAACTTTAATTGTAACTGTACATACGTTTATTTTCAATATACTCAATGTTTTTAAATACAACTGACTCCGAAGAAGTATTTTAATTTGACTTAGGTAGTCCGGGTAAAACGACAAATTCATTATTTTAAGTAATAAGAGTTTGTCGTATTGACAGATTCTTTCAAACACTGCGTGATGAAGCAATTAGCAATGCTTTCAAAGCGAAACTTTTGAACAATATTGCTATTAAAGATTTTTGGATATTGCAAGCATGAATGTAATAGTGTAAACTTGTTGTCGGGATGGGATCGTGTAAGAACACGAGTCCCGTTTTTTTTTTTTTTTTTTTTTTTTTTTTAAACTAGTAACGGCCAAGAAAGACCGTTGTATTTTAAATGCGTAGCAAGTAATTGGTTGGCAGATCATCACACCACCAGCGGACCTCCGACAGAGCAGTAATCGCTGATTGGTGTAGAATCACACCACACTGCATATTTGCATAAAGCTACGGCCAAGTAATCGCTGATTGCTCGTCCATCTTGCTGTCGACGGCTATAAAAAGGTTAATGTCCAAACGAGAGATTTAAGTTCACTGCGGAGCTTCCAGTCGACATCAAGTACGTCGTAGATCTTCAACTGTACATCAAAGACTCAAGTTGATTCGTCTCGCTGTTTGTTTTTCAACCGCCGGGAGAAGGGTAATTACTTCTTGCCAACAACTCGTCGATTCGTCGTAAGGTGTCTTCTAGACGGACGAGATCAGCGTATTGAACTATCTGAACTTTGTTAATGTTATTGGCGAGTTGGTCGCCAATTGTGAAATACGGACGTTTTTAAACTTCACTCTTATCAAAATGAAAGAATAAAATTTATCTTACCAGTATTTCAGCTCTTGATGGAGAAATTGATCAATTTCTCCAATCGTTAGTACCAATAGTTAGTTTAGTTTTCTGCCTACACAAGATGCAATCGTGTGAATTTTTTATTGTTTACGAAGAGAAGCGCTTTTTTGCACCTCTATGCATGAAGTCTTTTTATGTCTCAAAAACTCACTCTACAGTTTGACAATCTTTCCACTATTGAACTTCAATGTATTTAAAGTCTAATAGTAGAATTTTTATCCCCCTTATCCTCCAACGTCCCCTGACACTCGTTTGGGTTACAGTGCCTTCCCATGAGTCTTCTGCTTCTAAGGGAGCTATATCACCCAGTTTGAAAATTACTGGCTTAGAATAAAGTAAAATGCAGCATCTGCTATTCAGTAATAAAGATTATACTGCACACGTTTATATTTTAAAACAAACGAATGCATTTTTAATCAGAAGAAAGGAAATGATCCCATCTACATTTTCGTCACACTGATTTGCATACGAGCTGTTACAAAATAGATATGAACTGTTAGTTTGTCGCAGGGTTGTAGTCGTAAATTAAAAAGTGGCTCTGACTCGTGCCCGAATTTCTATCGCCACTATCTATGGTGGCGCCACAGTCTATGGAGTTTTGTATGGGTAAAGCACAACTTTTTCTAACACAATATCTGCAAAACGGCTTCAATGCGCCAAAAATCACCTATACGTAATCGGCGCAAAAAATGTGCAAGAAGTAATTTTTCAGTGTTTCTGGCCGAGATACATAGTTTAAAGTCCAATCTAGATGCTCACAAAGTACAGGGCTTGACCCTGCTTTAAAACGTACTAGAGTGCCATCCTGGTACGCCCTGGCACGACTACAGAGCTTGTTTGTCCCCTTTCGGCGGCTATTCGTCCAGTTCGTTGAGTTACAAATATCTCAACTTTTGTCGGATGTTTGACTAATCAACTTTCTTAAAATTGATGATTTTAAATGAAACCTTTTCAACCAATCACGTTCTAACTTTGTTTGTGTTACGTACTACGTATAGTACAATTGGAACATTATGCTTTAATTATTATTCGTTTCGTTCGTTCGTAGTGATTCATATGACAGTGTGAAAGAGATATGTACATATTTAAAACAAACTTGAAGACATACTAACGTAAAAATTTTCAAACATTTTTTAAATTAGTTAACAACAGATTATTGGGGTTCAAAATTTTTTTAAAAATTTTAAGCAAGTTAACATGAATTGAACTATTGTTCTACCTAGTATATACATTAAAATGTTCTGACACTGCCAAAACTGAAACTAACACTACAAACAAGGGCTTTAGAGACTCAATACTGACTGCCTGCATGAAATACAACCAAATGAATCAAGACTGACAATAAGTACTTTATTCACACTTTCTGAAATATTTTTTCAATTGAATAAAAGTATACAAAATACTTTTATTCAATATAAAAGAATAAAAGTAACCTGGAATAAATGAATGAAACTAATCAAAATAACAAAAATTAGATCTTTACATCTAAGATCTTAAGTAAAATAAAAAATTATCTGTTATAATTTTTTAAGCAATAATTGTCAGGAATATGTGAAATGTCATTTTAGTAAACAAGGATGAATAGAACTAATAAAATTTATTGAGTATACTTCAGAAAAATTACTTGTTTTTGGTTACTTTTAGTTTTTGTTTTATAATTAAATTTTATTTAGATTAATTTTAAATAGTACTGTATTTAAATATTTAAATGTGTGTGTTAATTTGAATTTAAACTCTTGTTCAGTTTTATAGCATTTAACATTCCATTGTAAGAATTTCCATAAATAAAGCTATAAAAATGAATTTGTATAAAAAAAGGCTATTTTTCAGCTAGTGAAATGTTCTATTATACTGTACGTAAAATTGTTTTTACATATAATGAAACATTTCACTAGCTGAAAAGACAATAAATTTCAATTTTTACAATATGGTACCAAGAATTTTGTAAGTTTATAAAAAATAGTTTTAAAAAATTCTTTCAGCTTTTCATTTTCTTTTTTGTTGTTGTCTTCTATATGCTTTGATGTATTAGTTTTAAAGAAATGTAAATTTTAATAAAGAATTTTTAAGATTTGTAAAATGATTTTGCAGTTCTTCACTATTTGATATCACCTCTGCTAAATTCATTTATCTTTTTATTTAAGCTTATAAAAAAAACAAGTCGTTTTTTAAAATAAGGTATGTCCCATAAGTATAAAGGCACAAATAGATTTCTACATAAAATCATTCACTCTGTTAAACTTTGCAAAACATAATTTTGGCTTGCTTGAACTTTCACAAATGTACATGTAAATAATTAATAATTATTTATTGAGACAACAATTTTAAAGAATTACAATCAATTTGACTGTCCCAGAAGTATAAAGGCATATAACAAAATTAACTGAAACAATTAATGACATTTTAATAAATTATATTTAACCATAACTTAATATCCAGTGAAACCACCTTTAACTAAAACAAACTTGTAAATATGGTCTAGCATTGATTATATAAGTTTTTGGAAGATAGATGTGCTTCTTTCTTTCCAGTGATAAATTATGGCTTGTTTTAGTTCATCCACACTATTATATTCATGTCCATTTGCATACATAGTTGTAGTCAGAATCTCCCAAAGATTTTACATTTGATTTGATAATTGACATTTCTTAATCAAATGTAAAATCTTTGGGAGATTCTGACTAGAGCTGGCTAGAAATCTTTGGGAGATCTGACTAGAGCTGGCCAGTAAATAATAGACACCACATTAGCTAAAAGCCATTCATACATACAGTTTGCTGTGTGAATGGGAGCATCATCCTGTTGATAGAACCATCAATTCACAGTGATATGTTCTACAAAATGCAAGAAACTGTTTGCCAACATGTCTTGATAATCATGTGCATTTGTATGCCCTTGTAATAAAGCAAGTGGAATCTTTTCTTGCCAACTAAAACTATCCCACACCATAACTGAGCCACCATCTTATTGTTTGGAATATAGTCCTTCCTCCTTTCTCAAATCATGCCACTAATGGCTCCAACTATCTGGATCATCAAGGTTGAATTTTTTCTCATCATTCTAGATAATTTGTTTCCATTTGTCCATCCAGCTTATTGTTTTCTTGGCTTGTAAATGTTTCTGTTTTAGCAATGAACAGGTTTTTTTCACTTATAAACAAGAAGCCAACATGTCTAAACAACTCTTCCAGTAGTTGATTTGCTAACATTGTTGCTAACTTATGAAATAATGTTTTCTTGCTGATAATCTGGTGAACAGTGGCATGTTTTGCCCTGTTTATAAGCTTTGAAGGACATCCTGTTGATTTCTTTTGACCATGTTGATTTCCAAGTTTGATAAAATTGTTGATTACAGTGGATGACAGATTTAATCTTTTAGCAATTGCTCTTGCAGAGTAATTTTCATTTCTAAGAGCAAGAATTACACCTTTAAGCCTGTTAGGGGTGATCCATTGTTAAATTAGTGATTCTAGCCAGCTACAGTCATTTCTAATAGTTTCTGTTGGGTTAATGTTGACCTCTGGTATCTTCATATCAACAACCTTCCTTTATATTTCTAGGATAGTCAACTTTAATTGCTTAAAATTATTTTCTGTCTTTATAAATTATTATTATTATTATTTTTTTAACTATGTTTTCAAAGGTCTAAATAAAGTAAAAATAAATAGGATCTGTGAATGGTTTGTTATTCATAGGACACACCTTAGTTAATTGATATATTCTGCATCCTGCAGTTTGCATCCTGTAAGAATGATAAAGAAAATTGAAAACTTTGTTTAGTATTTCAATGTAATAATTAAAACTATTTGAAATATGAATTTATAAAAAAAAAGTATGTATATATATATATTTACTACAG